>NC_081415.1:102416795-102579295 GCF_030272615.1 Cryptomeria japonica
CATAGTGGTTTCTGAGCTCTGATAGTGACCTTTTCGAAAGAGCAAGCAGCAGTCAGGGTGCCGGAACCAATAGCAGATCATTGGCTAGAGTGAGTTCATCGATTCCAGCGGCTAGATGACTACGAACCAGTGGTATGTGAATTGAAATTTTGTGTTTTAGGCATTTTTGATATGTTTTTTAGCTTGTCCAAGTTGAGTTAAAACAATAGCACTAAAACTATGTTTTGGCACTGTTGTCAATTTAATTAGCGCTATTGTGCCACTATAGCACTTTTGCATAGTGGTTTTAGTGCGTTTGCAAAGTGTAGCACTATTGCATAGTTGATTTAGCAGCTTTGTAGGTTTAGCGCTATTGAGTCCTGCTTGCAGCGCGATTGTTTTGATATGGCACTTTTGCATAGTTGTTGTAGTGCTATTGTTTGTTTAGTGCTATTGTGTAGTTAGTTTAGGGTGATTGTCAACATAGTAGCTCTATTGTTGGTAGAGTAGTGCTATTGTGTGCAGAGTAGTGCTATTGTTAGGAAAATAGATGCCCCAGTGTTGTGAAAAAGAATCTCCTGATGTCAATGATGGATGAATGGAGAGGTGAGTTGTTTTGAACCATAGCAACCCTATTGAGACTTAGGTCATTTAGGATAAATGCCTGTTTTAGTCTAGGTGTGCCATGATTGCTTACCTATTGAGACCCGAAGATACTGGATCAAAGTATATGCTGATAGTCTAGGTTTAAACTTAAGAAAGATTGAACAAAACAACTAATGATGATGGTTGATGCAGTGTGTAGGAGGATCTTCACGTCTTACAAATGCAAGAGAGGCATCCAGCCACACAGGTGTTGTGTGATCTATTGACAGAGGCCAAGGTTGATTGCATTGCAGTGACATACCTGTACGATGTTATGTATATTCCCGTGATTTAGATGAATCGCGGTTTGATTACAACATTGGCACAATGGTGGCACTGTGAGAGGTGTATGTTTCACTTAGTGCAGGGGGAGATGACGGTTACATTGGAGGATGTATGGCGCATCCTTCACATTCCCATTCAAGGAGAGCTGGTGACTTATGACCGAACCTGGGGGATAGGAGCAGTGCAACCATTTTTTGTTGAGAATGTATTTATTGATGATGGCTCAGTAGCATGGGAGGATATAGCTGCCTTGTATGAGCCACTATCGGTTGTGTTATTAGGGATTGTTGGGGGCCTGCTATACCTAGATCGATGATTGCATGGACTGGTTGTTGGTTGGGGCTAGGTTATAGAGCAGATGATGACAGAGGGGACCCACTTTGCATGGGGACCGTGCGTGCTATCGCACTTATATCGGGAGTGGCATGAGGTAGTATACCAAGAGGTGAGCTCACTGGGAGTGGGGATCACTCTTCTTCATATTTGGACATGGGAGCACCTTCTTGTGACTCGATCAGTGAGTCTAAGATTTAGGGCAGTGGACTAGCCCTATGTATATATGTATGGCAATATGATGAGTCAGCCCCACCTGGGGAAGTTAGAGTGGTGGCGATGGGCACTTGATGATTTAGATACAGTGATCTAGAGGTCGTATATTGAGTGCAAGCCCTGGGAGGATGATGTAGAGGCCTTGCCGTACATTTTTATGACATGGTACCTGATTGGTAGGACAACCTACAACGTAGAGAGACATATACCTGGTAGAGTGCTCAGACAGTTTGGACGGAGGTAGGGACTGCCAAGTGGATCTGGAGAGTATGCACGGGTGGTCTAAGAGAGGTTCCAATGGGGACCAGTATTACCTTATGATCAGGCGCTAGTAGAGTTCTGCACGCTACAGGCGAGACCATGGCATATGAGACTTGAGATTGTGGATGTAGGGGTGACGGAGGAGTATACACAGTATATTATGGCACATCCGATTCCTCGAATATCAGATCCAACAGAGCCTATTCCATCCTTCGAGGAGGAGAGGAGACAGAGACGGAGGAGGAGAGGAGGTCACAAAGTGGTAGTAGGTGGACGAGGGAGAGGGGATGGAGGTGGTGGGGATGGAGGAGGTGGTGATGGAGGAGGAGGAGGAGGGGGTGGCGGATTCAGAGGTGGAGGTGGGGGTGGTGGATGGTTACAATGGAGAGGGAGAGGTGGGCAGCCATTGCGGCTATCACGGGGACCTTTGATGTAGGGAGGAGTGAGATTAGGAGGCAAGGATGCAGGGGAGGGAGAGGTACCTAGGGATATAGGAGAGGGAGCCATTGGAGAGGGAGCCACTGGAGAGGCACCTATGGATATGGGGGAGGGAGCTACAGGTGGTGGAGATCTGTGGGATCATATGATATTAGTTTTGCAGAGTCGGTTGGAGGATATGGAGGCGGAGGTGGCAGCTAGAGATGTGCAACTATTTGCATGAGAGTCAGAGTTGATTGTTGTGCTGCGGGAGAGGGACGATGCAGTGGAGAGATTAGCAGAGCTATAGGAGAGAGTCCAAGTTGGAGTAGGAGCACAAGCTCCTACTGGGGAGGTGATGAGGGAGATTCAGCAAGCACAGGATGAGATAGAGTATTGGCAAGGGTTATATGAGCACGTGGTGTCAGCTAGTCAGCAAGCCATGAGCTATTCACAGATGCATCCGACGAGATCAGAGTGGTCTTAGAGGATGCAGAGAAGTGGTGGTGTGATGGGTCCTCCACAGAGAGGTAGTGCAGGGGGTAGTGGGGGAGCAAGTGGTGATGGTGGTATAGGTGGTGATGGTGGTGTAACATCTGGTCAGAGTGGGATTTGAGAGAGCATTTATGTATGTTATTACATTGTCATTTTGGACTGTGTCTTGGATGGCTCTTGGTAGTTGATATTTTTGACTTCATTGTACTCTGATACATGTATGTTTTTGCGAGATGATATGATATATGAGGAGATCCCATATTTTGTGATGATATGCATGTTGATGATATGTATAAATTTATGCTTAGATGGATACTTGCACTTGCTAGATGTATGTGTTTATGAGATGATGCCTATATGCATGTTTTATGATGATTATTTTTATGATGTCTATGTGCATGTTTTTATAAATGTGATACTAACATGTGGATGCAGGTTGATATGCATGATTTGTTGGTGCAATGTCTTATGTATGAAATGCCATGATGATGATGTATGCATAATGAAATGATACTAATGATGATATAGTTAGTACTTGTATTTTATGTCGATGAGATGATGAGATGATGATATGTAGTGATGATTGATGCCACGAATGATTTGATTTATGTATATGTGTCTAGATGGCTAAAATGAATGCAATATGGATAAAAAAATGTAAAGTACAAATGTTTATATGATGATTTATAAATGAATGCATGTGTAAAATGTATAAACCAATGTTGACACAAATGGTTTTTGTTAAGATCTAAAATGACTTAAAATATGATTAAGTGAAATGATAATGTAATGATAATGCAACGCATGGGTAATGAATAACTGCACCTTAATGCAACTAATAGGATAATGAATGTATTGTTAATGAACCCTAATATGAAATTTGTAAGATGAAATGAATGACTATAAGAATATACTAGATGGATAAATGAATGTTCTTAACTAATGGATAGATAAATGAATGCATGGTAATGGTTAATAATGGTAGTAAATGTAATGATGAGAAATTTATCATACAAATGAATCTAAATGTCATGAATTTGTGCAACGATGAAATGATATAATGATACTAATGCAAGTAAATGATAATGAACTGTAGGTATGTAAATGCAGTTAAATGATATTAAATGCACTTTAATGAATATTTGAAGAATTTTAATAAACCTATATGCAAGTGTATGATAATGAACTAGGTTTATTTAAATGCAACTAAATGTAATGAAATGATGATGTGTTCATGATAGATGAATGCAAAGTTGTTTAGACTTTGCAGGATGCATTTAATGATGTATCAGAGAACTCTGTCGTGATTGTATCCAAGACCAATTCATTTTTCAAATAACTTCTCATATTGATATTGTTCACACTTGCATACAAAACCATGCATATGAATAATGAATGATTAAATGGATGGGTGATATGCAACAGAATGCAATATAAACAGATGGGATGGAATGACGATCCATAGTGCTTTATTTTCATCATTGAGCATGATAGTATTAATCTTGGACGAGGTAGTAGGAACCAAGGATGGAGCATTGTACCTACAAACAAGTAGTATAAATAAAGAATAAAGAATATGGACCCTACATAATGGTTCATGCTCATATGGTCGAGGTATACGCTATAGTCAGCAAGCCATAGTGATCCATGACTGTATTTTGCATAAGATCACGTACCTTAGTGAACTTCCCACGTAGACACCATTAGTACATGCCCTAGAACTTCATTGGAATAATTCGCAGAATATAAACAAACAATGCTTAGGAACCATCCCAATCACTCTAATCACTTGTGGATATCCTAGAGTAGTGTATAAACCTAATATAAATGAATAAATAACCTACAAATCAACCAAGTACTTTGATAGCTTAAACATAATTTTCTTGTCAAAGAAAATGTCATCTTGTCTTTGTTTTGGTAAGGAAGGATGCATCCTTGTTAAGACAGCTTGTGTGTCGATGTGGATGGTTTGGTTGGTATGATAAGTGTTCATCGTTTGAGTATTTCAGAATGTTTGTTTGGTATCTGCTTGGATGCTTATCTACAAAGCGTTGCCATGTTTTTGATTGATTTTTTGATGTTTTATGATGTTTTTGGATTTTTTGATTGTTTTTTAATGTTTTTGGTATTTTGTGATATATTTTGCAATGTTTTTTGGTACTTTTGATTGTTTTTCAAACGTGTTTGGTATTTTGTGAGACATTTTTGAATGTTTTTGGATTTTGTGAGACAGTTTTGAATGAAGAACCCAATAAATCCAAGTAATTCAGAATCCACTTCCATCAAATAGGTTAAGGGCATTGCCCCCAATTTTAGACATGATTATGAAAAAAATAGGGATGTAAGATGCATGAAGTACTATCCTTGATTACAGATCAATAACAAGCCATGGTTTGGATGGATGGATGTGTGGATTCAATGAATGTGATCGCAACAAGTCTAAAAGACAATGGAGCCATAGCCTTTACGAGTGGCACCTGTTTTCCAGGTTTTCACCATCACACTTACCCAAGGTGCCACCGGAGTGGTTGTTCACTGTTTGGATGCATGATTTTTCTTTCTTATTTTGATTTTTTTTTGTATTTTCTTCAGGACATTTATCTAAATGTTTTTGGTGTTTTTTTAGTATGTATGGGAGCCTGATGCTTTGTACAACTTATGTATAAAACCATTTGAGGTGCATGTTGTTGATTGGATCTACTAGCGGTTCTCCTTCTGAAGTAGCCAACTGATATGCCCCAGACCCAAATACAACAGTGATAACATATGGACCCAGCCAGTTTAATTCAAACTTTCCCTGATGTTCTTTGTTTGGTTGGTTATGAGGATTTTCTCTAAGGACAAGATCACCTACCTTGAATGTGCGAGGTCTAACTCGATGATTATAGCTTCTATTCATGCGTTGCTGATAGGATTTAAGGTGGTTGTATGCAGCTTGTCGTTTCTCATCAAGGAGTTCCAAGTCTTGGAGACGTGATACTCTGTATGCTTCATCATCTATGAGATTATGTAAGGAAACTCGTAGAGATGGTATCTCAACCTCAATAGGAAGGATGGATTCTGTGCCATAGACCAATGAGTAGGGAGTTGCACCTGTAGGGGTTCGAATGCTACTTCGATACACCCATAGTGCTTGATTTAATTGAACATGCCAATCACGACCGACATCATTGACTGTCTTCTTGAGGATTCTTAAAATGTTCTTATTCGATGCTTCAGCCTGACCATTTCCTTGTGGGTAATAGGGAGTGGAAAAGCGGTGTTGGATGTGAAACTTCTCACAGAGTTCACAGACATCCTGATTTTTGAAAAGAAGACCGTTATCTGTGATGATGGAAATGGGTACACCATGCTGGCAGATGATGTAATTAAGGATGAATGAGGCAATTTGCTTGCCGGTGACTTGGGTAATTGGAATAGCTTCGATCCACTTTGTGAAGTATTCAGTGGCGGTAATGATGAATTTGTGGCCGTTGGATGAAGATGGATGAATTTTACCCACAAGGTCAAGTCCCCATTGACAAAAAGGCCATGGTTTTGTGACTGGTTGCAATTCCTATGCTGGTACATGTATCAGGTCTCCATGAACTTGGCATTTCTTGCATTTTCTGACAAAGTAGTAGGAGTCCTTTTCCATGGATGGCCAATAGTATCCAGCTCGTATGATCTTCTTGGCTAGTGAAGGACCACTTGCATGAGTTCCACAAATTCCTTCATGTACCTATTCCAAGGCCTTTGTTATCTCATCCTATTCCAGACATCGAAGGAGAGTACCATCAAGACTACGTCGGTATAGGGTTTCAGTAATAATGGTATATCGAGCGGTTTGGCGAATGAAGGTTTTACATTGGTTATTCAATTGGTTAGGAGGAAGTGTGTGATCGTGAAGGTAGGTGTAGAACTCACTGTGCCATGGGGATTCAAAACCAACAAGGTGACATATCATCTCAAATTTGGGGATATCATAAGCGAGAATCCAACGTTGTTCTACCAAGAACTCCTAGCGTGTTGAATTCTGTGGAAGATCTAGGAGAGATGCAATGGAAGCCATAGCGTCAGTAGCTTGATCTTGATCTCTAGGTATCTGTTCAAAGGTGATAGCTGTAAAGGATGTTTTTAAACTGTCCACCATTTGGTTGTACGACATGAGTTTATCAGCCTTGGTCTGATATTCATCGGTGACTTGTCAGATGACCAATTGGGAGTCACCATATACCTGTAGCCCTTTTAGTTTCCATTGTATAGCTAGTCGGAGTCCTGTGATCAAGGCCTCATATTCTGCTATGTTGTTTGTACATGGAAATTTGAGCCTGTAAGACTTCAGGATGCTGTCACCTTAAGGTGTGATAAATAGAATGCCTACCCTCGAGCCATGCCTAGTGTATGAATCGTCAAAGTATAGTTTCCATGGTTGTATTTATGTGATCATGAATATCTCTTCATCAGGAAAATTGGAAATGAGAGGATGATCACCTATGAGTGGTGCATCGACCAACTAATCTACAATAACTTGGCCCTTGATAGCCTTATAGTCCACATACTCGATGTCAAATTCACTTAGAATCATCACCCATTTGGCCAAGCGGCCTGTCAATGCTAATTTGCTGAGTAAGGACTTGAGTGGATCTATCTTTGCAATGAGCTGTACTTTATGTGTTAACAAATAGTGCCTCAGTTTCATGGCTACCAAGATTACTGCTAGGCAAGCTCGCTTAATAGGTGTGTAATTGAGTTCATAGCCAACCAGTGTGCGAGAAATGTAGTATACAACACACTCTTTTCCTTCTACATTGTGTTGAGCCTGTAGCACTCCTAATGCTGTATTTGTTGCTGAGATATAGAGTAATAAAGGTTCATTTGGATCCGGTGGTATCAACAATGGTGTATTCATGAGATAGTCTTTAAGCATCTGGAATGCTTGCTGGCATCTGGTATCCCATTGAAAGTGGATGTTTTTGTGTAATAGGTGTGTAAAGGGGTGACACTTATCTGCCAGTTGTGCAATGAATCTTCGGATGGATTGTAGCCGCCCTTGTAATGTCCTTAGCTGACTGATATTCTTCGGAGGTGGCATGTCCATGATTGCTTTGACCCTTGTAGGATCAACCTCAATACCTTTGCTTGAGATAATGTATCCTAGAAGCTTCCCTAAGGTTACTCCAAAGACACATTGCTTTGGGTTGAGACGAACATGATATTGTTCAAGTCTATCAAAGATTTTCTCTAATATTTCTAGATGACCTTCTCTTGTGAGTGATTTTTCTAGTAAGTCATCAACATAATCTTTCATTATAGTATGCATCATATCATGAAAGATGGTGGTCATTGCTCATTGATAGGTCACTCCTACATTCTTTAGACCGAAAGGCATTACATTCTAGCAGTATGTTCCCCATGGACATGTGAAGGCTGTCTTATGTTGATCCTCTAGTGCGATATTTAGCTAGTTGTATCCGAAAAATCCATCCATGAGAGAGAGCATGGCATGTCCTACTGTTAGGTCCACTATTATGGCGATGTTTGGTAGGGGGAAGTCATGTTTAGGACATGCCTTGTTTAGATCTCTGAAGTCAGTACAGATACAAATTCCCCCATTTGGTTTGCCTATAGGTACGATGTTGGATATCCAATTTGCATAATCAATTGGTCTAATAGAACCAACGTGCAGGAGTTTCTTAAGTTTTGATTTGACTAGTACTGCAATCTAGGGGTGCATCTTGTGAAACTTCTGCTTGAAAGGTTTGGCTCCTACTACGGTGAGGTGATGCATGACTAAATCAAGATCAAGACCAGGCATGTCTACATATGATCGTGCGAAGTTGATCTGATGCTTCTGGAAGAATTCGACAAAATTAGGTTGTTCCTCTAGAGTTAAAATAGATGCCAGATGTATGTGGTGAGGAGTGTCAAGAGTCCCCACATATTCTTTTGTCTCTTCAATGAGGATTGTTGATCATTCCTGTTGTGTACTAGAGGGGAGGATGTCAAACCTTTCATCCTCAGGCACCTCAGAGAGGTTTTCACCATTGGATACACTCTTTGTTTTTACTTTTGTGGAATCAAACAATGCCACAGTGTGGTTTTCATTGGAAGATCCATGTTTATTGTTATATTTTTGTAGCTGAAAGGTTTGGCGTTTGCCCCAAAGTATGCTGCACTATTAAGTTCAATGGCGAATCCAACTTTGTGATCCCCGCTTGGTATGTTATCCCGTAGTTCCAAGAATTCAATGATTGCCTCATCATTTTGGAAATGGTTAAGACATGGGGGATTAGGTTGGTTCCATTCAATGAGTTCAGGATGGATAATAGGCATTACCTCATCGATCAGGTTAAGTTCATGAGATGTTTCAGTGAGGGTCAAGACGTTGTGGTGAAGGTCATTGATGGTACTCTCCCTGTCAGAATTGGGCATAGGATGTGACATAGGGTCTGTGGAAGGTGTTTCCAGTACAAAAACCCAAGAGGTTTTAATCTGTGCTTCTCCATAAACACTGATTTCTTTGTGAGGTGGAGGGGGTGATGCATCTTCCTTATCTGAAGTATTGAGATATATTGAATCAAATTCCCACTCATGTGAGCCGGTCTCTAAGTCACTTTCCAGTATCTGATTGCTATACCATACCGGGATATCATTTGAGTTGAATACTGCAGGTGTGATCGATTGATGTACCTTTGGAGATGGAATGATCAGTGTTGCAAGAAGGATAATCGGGATCAGTGAATTCGATATGGGGAGTATCGACATTGTTAAATCTGTTGCTTCTACTGGAATTGCCAGTATTGTGGATACTACTGGGGGTTCTGATATTGATGATGGTGCTATTGATATAGTTGCTGCTGCTGATGGGGTTGCTGGTTTTATTGGTGGGATGATTGGTGCTGTGGATGTTATTACTAGGATTTTCAACTGTATTGGAGCAATTGGTGTGGTTTTTGGTGTTGTTGATATAATCAAGGGTGACCTCTTTATGTTTGTAGTAGGCTGATATAGAGGTCTATTGGGTTTCCCTTTGAATCTGAGCTTAGGAAGGATCTTCTTTTGAAAGCCTAATCCCATGTTATCTTTGGGTTTTAATTCTGGCTGCAGTGGCTCATGTCGTCCTTGCTTGCAAGGTCCCAAAGCACTCTAACCATCATAACCCATTCTTTGCATAATGAGAAGGCCTTTTCCATATTGATCTGTGGGAAGCTTAGCTTGTGGGATTTCTGTGGTGATAGGATCTTTATAGATCCATTCTGCTAAGTCCTCATCTCTGGTCTCTTCTTCTTGACTCTTTCCAAGGATAAAAGGTGTCAAAGTGCATGCTGGTTTGACCAGTGGTGTTTGAAGTAACCGTTAAGGTTTACCATGAGTTCTAGGAGAAGTGGGCATTTGTCCAACACAAAATAGTTGGTTTAGATTGTATTCTCCAGGACCTCCCTCTGCCATTTTCATCTTGAGCTTCTCTTGCTTGGGTATAGTGGTGTTTGAACTGGAAAGAGAGGCTAGACTTACATATGAGGTGGATGAGATGGCTTCTTTGTTGTTGGGAACAGTAATCTTTGGTTGATGATTGATATTGTGACAATATGCAAAAGGATTTGCATCGACTAGGATTGTAATTTCTACACCGTTATGAGGAAACTTTAGACATTGGTGGTAGGTGGATGGAACAGCTTGCATGGTGTGTATCCAAGATCTTTCTAACAACAAATTATACGGTAGAGGAAGGTCCAAAACTTGACATATGATGTGCTTCACCACTGGGTCCACTCAGATTGGTAACACAACTACTCCTTTTGAAGAACGCTTTGCATCATCATAGGCTTTTATGGTTATCTTTTTGCATGGATCCACTAATTCAACTACATAGCCCAATGCTGTGACCAATTGCAATGTACAAATATTTAGGCCTGCTCCATTATCAATCAAGACTCGCTTGATTCTGTGTTAGTTGATAAATCCTTCAATATGGAGTGAGGCGTTATGAGGTTGCTGGAAGGATGTATTGTCACTTTCGAAGAAAATGAGACATGGTGATGACCTCAAACTACCAACCATAGCTTGTAATTGATCTATATTTAGATTTGCAGGGACTAACACCTCTTGGAGAGCTTGATCCAAGATTTTTTTATGAGATGGAGATAGGTGCAACAACTCTAAGATGGATATAAGTGCGGGCATCTTATCTAAGTATTCCACAAGGTTATACTGCTTTGGGATGGAAGGTGTGCCTTGTGGAGCTGCTTTAATGGTGATCTTGCCACGACGTGTAACAACATTGCAGGTAGAGCTTGGATTTTTTATGGTAATGGTTGCAATTTGTTCATTGGCATCATATAGGTGGTTCATAGTGTAATTATAGGCGGCTCGCGTATCATCAGTGGTATTTGTGTTTCGCCCTAAAGTGGAAGGACCCCTTTGATCTTGTGATGGAAGTGGATTCTTAAACATATGATGATCATTGTTTTTTGTTTTTGGGTCGTGTCCTTCAATTTCAATCTCGCCTCGGTCAATAAGATCCTGAATAAGATCTTTCAGTATGTGACAATTGCTTGTTTTATGCCCTTTCCCTTGATGGAATTCACAATGCTCGTTGTCCCTCCACCATGAAGGTTTGACCTGAGGTTCGTAATTTGATGTCTTTGGTAAGGTCACTAGATTTGAAGAAACCAACTGATGTAACACTGTTTCAATAGGTTCCCCTAAGGGAGTGTATGTTCGTTTTGGTTTATAATTTTGCTGGAGTTGTCTGGGTTCCTCTTGAGGTACATTGCGTCCTTGATTTGGAGGAGCAACTGTGTTATTCTTGGGTGGGGAGTTTGTCCCACAAATCGAACCACATGTTGTGCACTTTTGATAGTCCTTGCATCTACAACCCCGTCATTGACGATGTTTTTATTTTTATTCCAAAAGTTAGGCTTATCACTATTGAAGCATGGGCGAGGGCCATCCTTTGGCTCATTGTATATCTTGATAAGCCCTTTTTTTATGAGAGCTTGTTCACATTTTAAACCCTTGGTGATCATGTCATTGAAGGATTCTATGCCTTGCATGTCTAGGTGAAATTCCATTTCTTCGTTTAAGTTGGAAATAAATATTTCCACTAGTTCTTGTTTATGTAACCAAAGAAAGCGTCTGCTAGACATTTGATACCATCGTTGCAAGAAGACTGAAAAATAGCTCTCCTGGTTTTTGCTTAGTGTTACACAGATTGGCCATGGTGATATCACGTTCAATGTTGTGTGAGTAATGTGCAAGGAATTTCTGGACCAGTTCTTTGAATGTCCTAATGCCGCCTAGTAGTTGGGAAAACCATGATGTGGTTGTTCCTCCCAAACTTTGGGGAAAGAGTCACATTAGGTATGTGTCCTCATATGCCACTTCTAGGCAAGTTGAATGGAATTCTCTCACATGATCGTGAGGGTCTCCTTTTCCTTGATACTTTTTGAACTTAGGTGTCTCAAATCCTCATGGAAAAGGTGGCATATGTAGATTCCTATCAAAGGGATAGGGACAAATATCATTAAGTGAAAACTGGTTTATTTTCATACCGCTATGGAGTTGTTGGGCTAAATTCTTGATTTGTTGTCTCAACATGTCAATGTCATTAGGAGGAGGAGGAGGTGGGGGATTTCCTTGATTAAGGTTGTATCTGATGTGATCTCGACCTCTTCCATCCTCATTACAACTTTGGTGTTTCGATGCTTGTCTTAGTTGCGCAGTATCAAAATCAGAGGGTAGCTTGGCTCCCTCTTGGGCTAGTCTTAAAAAGTGAGCATCATCATTGCTCCTGAGTATTTCATCAAAAAGTCAATTGAAGAGAGGGTTGTGTTGTGCCCTTTCTATTGCTGCAGGAGTAGGAGTACTTGGATTTTCATAATTTGTGTTTCCTCCAAGAGCTTTGTGGAATTCATTGAGATTTTCCTCCTCTTCCTCTTCTAGCTCGAGTTGTCTAGACCTTGATCAGGTTTGAGCTATTTTGTTTACAAGTTTTTGTTGAAGTTTGGTGAAAATGATTATGAGTTGGTGATGAAATGAAAGATTAATGGGTGATGGAGTGTTTTACATATGGATCTCTAGCACTAAAGGTAGATGTGACCAAAGTTTTTCCTTGAATTGCTTGTTGTGTTTGGTTGCCATTGATATGATAAGGTTTAGAGAGATCTGAGATGTGTTACAGACCCAACTACCTAGTAATGAGAGGATTCACTCATAGACTAGTTTTAATCCACGTAGAAATGTCTCTTAGGATGAGTTTATCCTAGATGTAGAGACACTTTAAAAAGTGATGTGTTGTGTTTGATTCAAACAATATTGAAAGAGAACTTAGGACAAAACCTCTTTATGTTTCGAGAGTTGGAATGGGTTGTGTATGTGGGAAAAGTGGGTGAATAAAACTTAAAACGTGAAAATTACGAGAAATACCAATCCACACACACACACACAAGAATTCTTGGTGCAAGCTATGGAGTAACGTAGTGTTACTCAGCTTCCCAAGGAGGGTCCCATGGTTCTCTATCTCACAATGTCCCTCAAACCAATATTTTGCTCTTAGATTACTGAGCAAAATGGTTTAGGGATGGCAAATATGAGAATGAGAGAGTTTTTTTTATTGATTTTAGTATGAGATGTATTATAAGCTAGGTATGATGCTAGAAATGTAATAAACTAAATGATAAGATGACAGGGTTAGTATGAATACTATCCTAACATACTATATTTAGTCTATGATTGAACTAAAATGATAAATAAATTACTCTAGCATGCATATTCATGATTAATTTCTATTCTAAAAGAGGCTAAATGATGAACATAAAGATGATATGAAAGCTTGAAAGAATTTGAGCATAAGTGTAATGCTTCAAATTTGAGAGATGATTGTTAAAAATGGAGGCATGAGAGCTCTATTTATAGCACAAACAGGGCAATGGATGGTCAAGATTGAATGGTTTAATCAAGGGCCAAGTTTGAAAGTTGGGGATCCATGTGCACAATTTGCACCAATGATATGGTGACAAATGTCAACATAGGATTGGGTTGAGAGAAGAGGTTGGAGGCATTAAAGGCCTGAGGAGACCTCATGGTTATCTAAAGGCTAAGGGTCAAGTCTAAGTTAGGTTTACCCAATGAATTAAGATCTAATCCAAAGATAAACCTTTGTGCAAATGATTAAGAGATAATCATGGTCAAAGCATTAATGACCTGATGAGACCCTTGGGTTGGGTAGAGGTTGAGTCAAAACAAATGTTTTAACCATGTGGGAGGGTTTGAAATAGCCATTAATGGTTATTGGAGACTTTGGGGATTAAGTGGTTGAAGGTTGGAAGTCTTCAATGGTTTTCAAAGACTTTAAGGGTTTTGGTGGTTGAAGGTTGAAAACCTTCAATGGTTATCCAAGACTTTGGGCCATTTGAGAAGTGACCTCCCTTTGCTTAGGGATGTGACAAAGTTTAGAGGGGGTTTAGGTTAATTAGAATTGGTTAGAAGATTCTAGAAGGGATTAGGAAGGGATTTAGGATTTTGCAAGTGGATGGGGGGGATAATAGGATTTAATTGAAATAATGATTTTAATTCAATTTGGTTGTAATTTGGGGAAATTAAATAAATTAGATTTATTCAATTTAGGATAACTATTTAATTAAATTTGAATTTAATTAAAAGTGGCTAGAGGGATTTAATTGAATAAAATGATTTATTCAATAAATGGTATAGTGAATTTTATTTAAATAAATTGAATAATTTATTTAATAAAATAGAAGAATGTGGATAATTTAATTAAATTAGATTTAATCAAATAGGGAAATGAACATAAAATATTCATTTAGGAATATGGTCATTTTTATACGTCTACAGGTTGATGATGTGTGAATGTGAGAATGTGAGAATGGATGAAATTTTAACTTCAATAGAAACTTTGTGTCACAAAAGGAACAAACTCTTCCTCTTCTCTTTCAGGGGTTGGTGTTTCTTCCCTAGCTGAATTATATGTGATGCAAAAGTCTGGAAAGAAGGCAGGATTGATTTTGCCTCCCTTGTTTTTACGATAACTCAAAGCTCTATATTGAGTAAAAGCTCTGTGGTTTAAAGACTCTTGAAAAAACTCGTTTGATTTTCCTTGAAGATAGAGATGCATGTGACGTAAGAAGGTTCTATGGGAGACAAAGATTTGTCTATTAAGATAGAAGAATTTCCTTCTTTTGATGAAAGCCTTTGAGCTCGATGGTCTTTTCTTCAAGTCGATATGTTGATGAAGATTCTTCCTTCTCAAAATGTGAATAATGGTCATATAGTTTGATAGTTTTGTTGTTTGCACTTTGTGTTTTTTTATCTTTGTTGGTTTTTGAAAATGTTTGTGTTGGATGAATACTTATTTTTGGAATTGATTTTTGGTTTTTTTCTTTGACAAGAAAACAAAGAAATCACACAAACACAAGAATGTTGCCTCAAAAGGCACAAATAAGTGTGGGTCTAAATCAACCCAATCTTTGGACTTTTGTGACACTTTCCTTTCAAATATTTTTGAGTATGTTTTTCCAAAAAGCTTGAAGTCGGCTCAGTTTATCACTGGTCTTGACACAAAATGAAGACACTTCAAACACTCTTTATCCCTAAGGTCAAATGGCCAGTTGCGATAATTTCAGCCCACATCTTGATATTTCTTCAACTTTGGTACTACATACCTTATGAATCCCGTTGTGGTAGGTAAGGATGTGATATACTAAGTCTTGCACGAGCATAACAAATAGATGATCCCTATGATGGGGAGTCACCACTTTTACCAGGCTACAAGTAACCTTTCAAAAAGCTATGTTTCTATTCAAGGAAATATGTATTGTGAGTATCTTGGGAGTAAAACCATCTATGCTCTTGCACTGAACTTCTCACAAATATCCTCAATCAATAGAACGAGTGGGCTACTACATAAAGCTGTTTAGTAATTTTTGATGTCTTTGGACATAAGTTCATTCTGCAGTGACTCACTTAAGAACCTTGTAACTTGTGGTGGGGCCCATTTTTCCTTTTGGCAAGTTACACTGTAGGAACAATTATACCCAAGGCTATAGCTTTTGCTCACACCTGATTTCTATAGTGGCTCGAAGGATTTACCGCGCGAGGTCGTTTCCTAGAGTGATGTGTCTCTTGGCAGGCCTCTGTTAAAAAGATAAATTTTGAGTGTTACTAACACTTTTCTCTTGCACCTAGGTCCACGAAAACCAAGGGAGAGGAAAGTGTGTGTTAGAAGTAGGACCACTCAACAAAATTTTTGCACAAGTGTGCCAAACACAAAAGACACTTATTCTTTTTAACTTATCATTGCAATATGATCTAACTATTTGGAGATGTTGCTCCAGCAACCATGGTGTTCTTTTTATCCTTCAAAGGCAATATGTTGAGTAAACTAGGAAATTGAAATCCTAGTCAACTAAATTGAGAACATGTTTTGCTTTGAAGTAAAATCGCTTTGTATTTTGAAAAATTTGACAAATTGAGGGTTCTTTTTAACTTGCACCAATGAAGTGTTGATTGTGATTTTTATCCTTGCAAGAAATTAAAGTTGTTTGTTTGTTTTAAACCCAAAATGAAAAGTTTATTCCTAACTTGCAAAAGAAAGCAAAGTTTGATTTGAGTTTGTGGTTCTTTTTAACTTTGCAAAATGAAGTTCTTTTTAAGCCTAAAAAGACAAGTTTTGATTTGTTTTAAAACACCAAAAACTAAAATGTGAGGTTCTTTTTACTGAAAAAGAGGAAATATGAATTCTTTTTAACCAATTTTTAGAAAACAGGTTAAAAACGAAATAAAAAATCCTAAATTAAACTCCTCCACCCTGCAAGAAATCATTAAAAACTTGCAAATAAAGAAATTAGAAAAATCTTAAATCTTATGTGGGCTTCCACAAGCCTAAATTCAATTTTTTGGTTACAATTTTGAGCTCTCTGGAACAAAAGCGCAACTTTAGAACAAAAGCGCAACTCTAGAACAAACACACAACTTTAGAACAAAAGCGCGACTTTAGAACAAAAGCGTGACTTTAGAACAAAAGCACAACTTTAGAATAAAAGCGCAACAACTATGGTACAAAAGTGCGACTTTATAACAAAAGCGCAATAACTATGGGACAAAACCACAACTCTATGTTATAATAAAATTTTACAGAATTAAAACTGACAAACAGAGAGCACAAAAAGCGTTAAAAATTACAATAGCGCTATTTAAAGTACAATAACACTACAACAAAGACAAAAGCGCTAATTAAAGGG
Source organism: Cryptomeria japonica (assembly GCF_030272615.1). NCBI lineage: Eukaryota > Viridiplantae > Streptophyta > Pinopsida > Cupressales > Cupressaceae > Cryptomeria > Cryptomeria japonica. The sequence continues at coordinate 102,433,670 of NC_081415.1, forward strand.
GGAAAGCACTACTTTAACTAACAAAAGCACTAAAACACCAACTTTCAAAGGTGCTAAAATGAGTTCAATAGCGCTAAAGTGCGACCTGTGTGTCACTTTCAACAAGCAAAATGTTAGTAGTTTTAAAAGAAGTTGCTTTGGATGCACGTCGGGTTCACCAAATGATGCTCTATAAAATGGGAGATGTTAGAAAAACTTGTGGTGTTATAACACATATGAGAAACAACAAGAAACAAAGAGTTGTTAGTGTTAATCAACCAAAGACTATTCTAAGCAAGTATACAAAGAGAGACACTAAAAACATAATAAAATATTTGACCATTAAAGAAAATACAATAAGGCATCTCCAAATGCCTTCCACCATGCTTGTAGCTCCTCCTCTCTTATTCCTCTCCTCTCCAAGTTCCAAATTAGTGTAGCTCTTAGCATCTTTTTGCACTATGGATGCCTTATGGAGGTTCAAGATTGAAAAATGATTAATCTAATGCTATGCAAGTGTGAACAAAAGCTAAAATAAGAGATTATCTAATTAGCTAGTGTTGATTTTAAACCAAAAGAGTGAATATGATTGATTTATGCTAAATGCTCTCTAAAAATGACTATAATGTAAATGCATACAAGTTTTCAGGATCTAGATTATGAAGAAATGGACTCTATTTATAGGAAAAATGGAGCAATGGATGGTTAAGATTGAGTAATCTCAACAAGGGTCAGGATTGAATGGTTTATGATTCATGTGAGGACTTTCAACCCAATCCCATGATGACAAGTGTCAACATGAGATGGGTTGAGAGAGGAGGGAGGAAACATTAAATGCTTGACATTACCTGAAGGTTAACTTGGGAGGTAAGGTTAAGGTTGGGTTGAGTGAATAAATTCATTATTCAAAGAATAATGCTTTTATCCAATGGATAAACTCTTGTGCAAGAGTTAGTGAGGATAACCATGGTCAAAGCAATAAATGCTTGAGGAGACACATGGGTCACATGAGGGCTGAGTTAGGGGTCAAAGTCCCTAACCATGGGTGCAAGTGGATTTAACCCTAAATGGTCATGCAAGAGCCATTAGTGGTTTAGAAGACTTTAGAGGTTAGCTTGTTGGACACATTAAGCCTTAAATGCTTTTCAAAGACTTTGAAGTCTTTGAAAAGTGACTCCAAGTTGCTTAAGAATGTGACAATATTTAGGGGATGGATTATGATAATTAGGAAGTGGTTAGAAGAATCTAGAAGGGGATTAGGATTGCAAGTGGGTTTGGTGGGTGAGGGAAAATAGGATTTTTATTAAAATAAAATTCATTTATTTCAACAAATAGGTGCAAGTTGCATTTTTAGGAGAATGCAAGTGGGGGGGGATTTAATGATTTAAATAAATGTTAAATTTAATTTATTTAAAAAATGAAAGGGGATTAAATGAAATAATTAAAATAAATTGAATAATTTATTTAATTAATAGGAGAATGTTTGAAGATGAGTTAATTAAATATTAATTTAATTAATTCATCTTAATTTAATTAACTGATGGCTAGTTGATTTTTAATCAAATAAATAGAAAATATTCATTTAATTAAACTGGACAGATCTATGTGACTACAATATCTATTCATCCACTTGAATAAGATAAATGTCCATTAATTTTTGTTTATCAAAATTATTTTAACAAACCAAATTCTATAAAAAAAAATATTGGTCATAATAATGAATCCATAAGATTAAAGTGGGAGTCATTCAATCATAATTGTTGGCATGTCAAATGAGCAACTACTACAAAAAAATATTAAAAAAATTAGTGATTCTAAAATTAAAGACAATGAAGATTCTCAAGGAACTACTAAAAAGCATGAGTGAGAAATTGGATCTAGATTACATCACGATCAATAGATATAGTTGAGAGGAGATGTTGATAAACAAATAACTTGGTCTAATTAATATCAAAGTGAAGAGTAAACAAGTCAGTCAATAAATTTAATAAGCAACATGAGAGATAATGAGTATCTCATACATGATGATATGCACACTGTAACAACTACACAACCTTGAATGATAAAGAGAAAAATATAATTGACATGATTATGGCATGCTACCATAGCGATCAAAATGAATTGTTGTTGCTCTTTATAATTTAAGGAATACAAAGAAGATGAAAGTCGTATATAATTGAGTTCATCGATCAAGCTCTTAAATATGCAACAATATCAAGGCGTTCTCTCTTTCTATTACTTGCACCATTGGAGTTGCAACATTCAACATAGGAATGGCCACAATTTATTCCAAATTGAGAATATCAATAAGAGATTCCACTCAACCAAAAGAGACAAGAATAACGGTATCTAGCCATAATAACCTAGCCAAAATAACCCTAGACACAATAACCCCATCATAATAATCTAAGGACAAAATAACCTAGGGTCATAATAACCCATGGACAAAATAACCCGTGGTCAAAATTTCCCATGGACAGAATAACCCATGGTCATTTTAGATCAAGCTAGTAAACTATAAATGACATAAAATCAATTAGAACATTAGAATTTAGATCATGTAGAAGGAATTAAACCAAGTTGAGAGAATATTTTAAATGGAGGTTGTCTCTTCATGTGCCCAGATGACCATAAATAGTCACAAAAAATATTTATTAAATTAAATTATAAATATGATTACAAGGAACATGAACAAGCATGACAAAAGATTAAGTAACATTAATCTTTAAGATAAAAAATATACTTATTGATTTTGAGTTAGGTTTCATGGGAGCTATTTTTGATTTTTTTTCCAAATGTCAATATTTGGGGACGTTTTTTCCATTTCTCTCAATGCTTGTGGAGGAAAGTTCAAGAAGAAGGTCTATAAACATGTTATAGTGTCAATGAAGTTTTTGCATTTGAGATCAAGAAACTTATTGCAATAGCTTTCGTGCCTCAGATAATTGTAATTGATGTATTTGAAACACTTCTATAATCTCCTTATTATACAGAACATGAGGAGACTCTGCAACCCATAATTGATTATTTTGAAGACACGTGGATTGATAGACTAACCAGAAGAGGTAACAAATGATCACCCAAGTTTCCAATCACAATGTGGAATTGTTATTCAACTATTCAAGATAGTCTTCCCAAAACCAATAATATTATTGAGGGATGGCACAGAGGATTTAGTGAATTGCTTCAAGCATCGCACATCAAGCATCGCACAATTCAGTCTGGAAATTCATCAAAGCGGTAAAAAAAGAACAGGGTCTCCAAGAGAATAAAATAGAGAAATATATGGTTGGATACACTGAGCAACCAAGCAGGGAAAAATACCGTGAACTCAAAGAAAGACTAAAAAGACTGGTTGATGGTTATGACAACCATAACATTTTAGATTATATAAGAGGCGTCACTCATACTTTGACACTTTAATTGAAAATTTGAATAAGAATTTTTTTAGCAAAATACATGTACTTTATAAATTTATTTTCCTTTCTCTATATTCTTATGGGGATATTCTGTCCATGGGTTATCTGACCACAGGTTATTTTGGCTTGGGTTATTATGACCTTGGATTATTTTTTTCTTGGGTTATTATAGTCGGGTTATTCTATCCAGGGTTATTTTGGCTGGGTTATTATGTCCTACAACCAAGAATAACAAGTTCTAAGAAGAAATAAGACACATTGAATACATATTGATTGATGAAATGAGTTTCATTGGACATATCTTGTTAGTAAATATAAATTTCCAATTTCGTCAAGCATTCTTACATGGTGTAAGCATGAGATTTGCAGGTATACATATGATTTTTATCAATAAAAACCAATATTTTATACTCTAATACATGTAACTAATACACATTATCTTTCTATACTTATAAAACACAATATTGAAAATAATTGATATTGATTACTATTCGGGCATATCTATGATTTTTGTTGGATATTTGAGTCAATTACATCTAGTTAATGATATATTGATACATGACAATAACAAATAGACTATGTTATTGTGGGAGAAATTAAAATTATGCTTACTTTAGATAAAATATATAGACAAGATAAAGAAAACATCCAATAAAAAGGACTTCATTAACTTATGACAAATATGAGAGATGCAAACCCAATAATTAATGACTAGAAACCACTATTAGCATCAATGCATCAAAAAATAAGGAGTTTGAAAACAATGTTCATTTATTTTTTTACAAATGATAATATTCATAATCATAACAAGAAAAAATAATATTATTTCAAACATCAAGTGTCGCATGTTGGTGCAGGAGCACCCAGTTTTGGTTGCATTTTCAAAGTTTTCAATAATTTTGGTGTGATTAGGTTTAAATGTGTGTTTTCTTAGTTTGAAATGGCATCTCATCAGTGCATCGAGATAACTTATTCTGATGGTTGTTTGTTGGTGAGTCATTAGGTATCGGAAGGAGCCGGTTTAAGCTACCTCGATGTCTCGATGAGAAAGCATTGGATTGGAGCATGTTCGATGGATGGAGTATCAGAGATCGACAAGAGGGGTTTCACCCTACATCGATAACCTAATGAGACCGACTCCCATGCTAAGTTGTCATCAGCTATCAGGTTAACATGTTTGCAGTCTTCCTGATGACCCGATGGAACCTTTTTCCTGTTCAGTTAACAAGTTAGCAAATCCGGGACGATTGGACGATTGCTGCCATACCGCTAGGGCAGGTTGCATGATGTTTATCTTACGTGACTTGGCGACCATGGTGGGACCCAACGAGAAGTCAGTGAGCAGAGACCACCAGCTAATGGGTGAGCAAGTCCCAGGAGGATCAACGTCATTCGCTATACCACTATGGAAAGTTGACCGAGGTTTATCTCCCACGACTTGGCGACCATGGTGGGACCCAACAAGAAGGCAACAAGCAGAGCGAGTCAAAGTGGAGCCATCAGGTATCGACATAACTAGTTTTGGGTTGCTCGATAACCCGATGGGAAAGCATACGGTTTGGAGCACATCATCGGTCATTAGCTAAACATAACCCGAGAAGAAGCATTATGTTGGGAGCGCACCATCGGCCATCAGAGTGAGTGTTTTGATGCTACTTCGATGACCTGATAGAACCTGTCTAACAGTTGCCGCTGGAAACCGTTGGTAACAAAATCAATCCTATCCAATAGGAGGAGTTCATGATAGAGGGAGGAATGTATAAGAGACCCAATGGGCATTTGTAAACGGGTTATTGTTGTGGTTGTTGAATGTAATAACTTGCCATGGAGAATGCATCTATTTTTCTAAATAAAAAGAGAAGTCTATTTTCTGGTTTCCATTTAGTGTTTGATTTCTGTTGTGAAATTGCAATAATGTTTTAGAATCTTTAAGTTCACTATTGCAGCCAATGTAAATGCTTCATTTCTCTGTTTTGTGAGTTATTGGGTTGAACCCGAGAATAAGCTCGAAATCTGTAAATAAGTTTTCCTTTTTTAGTTTTGGTTCTCTGTTTGTAAATAACAACATGTCTCTGGCTTGAAACTCAACATGACCATTGGAGGTTGTCAAGCAGAGTCAATCATGTATAGTAGGTTTTCATTTGTGGAAGTCTAGGAGATGGCATTAGCTATTCCTGTAAACTGGCCCTAGACAACTTGGTGATAGTCCGGCTAGGTGTGAGTAGTGTAAAGGAGATAACTTGCAGGGGAGGAATCTACTGTGAACTGGAAGAAGATCTAGAAGGCTATGAGCCCTGGAACTTAGTCATTTTATAACCAAAAGGAGAGATTTTTCCAAGCCAAACATGAATGGTGGTTTTGCAAAGAGAGAGAACAAGTGTTGTCAGTCTTGCACCCCTGTAAGGGAATTGTGAGCAAGCTTACCTTGTGAGCTTGAGGAAGGTGAAACAAGCAAAATAAACTATTGGTAGGGAAGTACATAGGAGAAGACTATGGGCCCTAATAGAGTATAGGATTACACCATCGAGAACTCCAGTTGGTGGGATAATTAGGACTCTCCCTATCAAAGTGGTATCAGAGCAAGTTAAGACTTGAAAAGAAACTTGTTGATGTCAAGCACTGAATCCATAGGAGAAAATAGTCTTTGAATGGTGACCAATGCAGAGTTAGCCAAGAAGGTAGAAGATTAGGAGGAAGAGAATAAACTCCTAAAAGAAAGATTACTACAACTGGAGAACAAACTAGATGTAGTTGAAGACAAAACTAAGAAAGTGACAATATAGGTTAATGAAGGGAAGGGAAAAGAATCAGTAGAAGAGGATAGGATACCTGAACTAGACCCTATTCTACTGGAAGAACCTTTCCTTAAAGCAATTAAAGCCTTAGGAGGAAAATATTTAGAAGGAGTGCCACTTTTTCATGGGAAAATGGATCCTGAAGTAGTTATTGAATGGATTGAAGGAATGGAGAATCACTTTGAGTGTGATGGAATCAATGAAGCCCAAAAGGTGAAGGTAGGTAAGTCTAGATTGCGAGGAGCAGCCTTAAATTGGTGGAAATTTATCCAAGAAGAGAGGCAAAAAGAGGGTAAGAACCCCATAGCTACTTGGAAGGGAATGTTAGCCAAGGTGAGGGAAACCTATATCCCTGAAGATTATGAAATCCAGTTGCACAAGAGGAGACAAAACTTGAGGCAAAGAGACTTGGATGTGAGCAGCTAAACTGAGGAATTTCAGAAGTTGTGTCTGAGATCCAAGGTGGTAGAGGATGAGAGCATAAAGGTAGCCAGATACTTGAATGGATTGAGATGGAATATTCAAGAGGAGTTGAGTTTGTTAAGTCCTAACACCATGCATAAGTGCTATCAATTGGCATTGAAGGTGGAGGAAAAGAGCAAGAAGAAACAAGAACAAAGCAACCGAGGCAGAGGTAGAGGAAGAGATGGCAGAGGTCATAGAGGTAGCTATAGTGGTAGAGGTGTAGACCAAAGATCCCAAGAGGAATCCAAGTTGGTAGAGAAAAGTGGGGATTCCAATAGCAAGAGCAGCTATAGATGAAGGGGATCTAGAAACTCTAATAGAGGAAGGTCTAGTGGATTAGGAAGAGGGTCCTATTTTGCCACAATGAAGTGCTACAACTGCTATCAGCTTGGACACCCAACTTATAGATGTCCTGAGAAGTCTTCTTCATCCCAAGGAGGTGAAAGAAGAGTAAATTATACTCAAGAAGATGCAGCAAATGTGAGGGCATTAGAAGTGAGTTTAGATTCTGAGAGTGGAGAGAATCTCATGATGGGAAGAGTATTGATCAAAGAACCGGCTAAGGAGGAACCTAGCCAAAGAAGATCCTTGTTTAGGATAAAATGCAAGATTATGTGTAAAGTGTGCAAAGTGGTGGTAGATTTAGGTTCCATTGACAATATTGTGTCAGAAGAAGCAGTAAGTAAATTAACCTGCAATGAATTCCACATAGTGATCCTTATAGGGTTACTTGGCTCAATAAGGAGCAACATGTTCTAGTGAATGAACAAACTTGGGTGGAGTTCACTATAGGAAGTTACAAAGACAATATTTTGTGTGATATCTTGCCAATGGATGCATGCCACCTACTCTTAGGTAGACCCTGACAATTTGACAGGAAAACAGTACACCATGGAGAGAAGAATTCTTATACTTTCCAAAAAGATGGAGTTACTTACAAGATTCAGTCCTTAAGAGATGAAGAAGGAAGTAGACCTAAGGGTTCCAATGTGCTGCTAGTTGGTGAGAAGGAGTTCATTAACACCCTCAAGGAAGGAGGAGTGGGGTTTGCACTTATAGTGAAACGTAAAGAAGAAAGCAAGGAAAGGAAAGTATGCATTCCCAATGAAGTGCAACAGATACTAAAATAGTTCAAGGAGATCATTAGTGATGGAACACCTGCAACGTTGCCTCCTCAACGTGCCATTAGTCACCAAATTGACTTCATCTTGGAGCTTCTTTGCCTAATAAGGCAGCCTATAAGATGACACGAGAACAAAACCAAGAGATAGCTAAACAAATACAAGAACTTTTGGATAATGGTCTGATAAGGAAAAGCATCAGCCCATGTGTTGTGCCCATTGTGTTGGCACCAAAGAAGGGAGGTACTTGGAGACTGTGCATTGATTCAAGAGCCATCAACCAGATTACAATCAGGTATAGATTTCCTATTCCTAGAATTAAAGATTTGATGGATTGTTTAGGGGGTGCTAAGTATTTTACCAAGATAGACCTCAAGAGTGGTTACCACCAAATCTAAATCAAGGAGGGAGATGAATGGAAGACAACCTTCAAGACCATAGAAGGACTTTATGAATGACTTGTTATGCCATTTGGACTCACAAATGCCCCTAGCACATTCATGAGACTCATGAATGAAGTACTCAAGGACTACATTGGTAAATTTTTTGTTGTTTACCTAGATGACATCTTAATTTTTAGTAAGTTTAAAGATGAGCATCTTAAGCATATAGAAATTGTATTGAGAAAACTATATGATGAACAACTAACCATCAATTTGGAGAAATGTGAGTTTATGAAACATGAATTAGTGTATCTTGGGTTTGTAATCTCAAGTGGTGATTGAAAATGGACACTTCAAAGGTGGAAGCAATAAAAAATTGGCCTACTCCCAAAACAAGAAGTGAAGTAAGGAGTTTTCACAGTTTGGCTCAGTTTTATAGGAAGTTCATTAGAGGGTTCAGTGAGATATGTGCACCTATGCTAGATATAATCAAGGGAGGTGTGAGAACCAAATTCGTATGGAAAAAGGAAGCAAAAAAAGGTTTTGATCTCTTGAAGACAAAGGTGGCTACTCAACCAGTACTAATCCTACCAAGCTTTGACAAACTTTTCACAATTGAATGTGATGCCAACAACATAGCGGTTGGAGCAGTTTGAGTCTAGACAATAGACCAGTTACATTTTTTAGCGAGAAACTCAATGATGCAAAGAAAAGGTATTCTTCCTATGATTTGGAATTGTATGCACTTGTCCAGTCCCTTAGGAAATGGAGGCAATATTTTCTACCTAAGGAATTTGTGGTTTACACTGATAATCAAGCTCTTAGCTTTCTTAATTCTCAAGAAAAGTTAAACCATAGGCATATCAAACGGGTAGAGTATTTGCAGTCATATACTTTTACCATCAAACACAAGAAAGGAAAATGTAATAAGGTAGCTGATGCATTGAGTATGAGGTTACTAACAATGCAAGAAGTGCACCTCAAAAGCATTGGAGTGGATAGTTTCAAGAATTTGTATGAAGAAGATGAAGATTTTTTTGCTGCCTACAAGGTTTGCCAAGAGTTTAGGAATCATTTTCATAGTGAATATGCATATTTCACTTTGCAGGATGGACTTTTGTTCAAAGGAGGACAACTTTGTGTACCCAGAGGGTCTATGAGAGATAATTTGATGCAAGAAAAGCACAATGGATGCTTGAGTGGACATTTTGGTTTGAATAAGAGTTTGGAACTTGTTCAAAGATTCTACTATTGGCCAAAGATGCCAAGGGATATCAGGAGATATGTGGAGAAATGTGTAATTTGTCAAAGAGCTAAGGGAATGTCTTCTAATGTTGGACTGTATCAACCTGTACCTATCCCAAATAGGCCATGGGAGTGTGTAAGTATGGATTTTGTTGTTGGGTTTACCCAAGACCAAATCTAGATTTGATAACATCTATGTTGTCATAGATAATTCAGTAAAATGGCCCATTTTATTCCTTCTAAGGTGACTCATGATGCCAGTCATATTGCTCATTTGTTTTTCAAAGAGGTCATTAGGATTCATGGTTTACCCATCAGTATAGTGTCAGATAGAGATACCAAATTCATTGGACATTTCTGGAGAACTTTATGGCAAAAATTGGGAACTAACTTATCTTCCAGCTCAGCATACCATCCCCAAACGGATGGCCAAATAGAGATGGTCAATAGAACATTGGGGAACCTTCTCAGATGTTTAACAAAGGAGTATGGGAAAGCTTGGGATCAGATCATTCATCAAGCTGAATTTTCTTACAATGATAGTGTGAATAGATCAACCGGTAAGAGTCCTTTTGAAGTAGTTTATGGCCTTCATCCCAGAGGTGTTTTGGAGCTCAAAGAAATTGAGAAGATGGGAAAATAGAGAAGACATGCTATTGACATGGCTTAGTCCATGAAGGAGATTCATGAGCAAGTTAGGCAAGCTTTACTAGACAACTCTCAGAAAATCAAGGACAAAGTAGATGAAAAGAGAAGAGATGTACAATTTGTTGTTGGAGACTTGGTAATGGTTCACTTGAACAAAGAAAGGCTTCAAAAAGGTGTCCCTAGAAAAATTCAAATGAGGATAATTGGACCTTGTAAGATCTTGGCCAAGTACGAAAACAATGCCTACAAACTTGACCTACCCGGAGACATGGCTTTATCTCCTATTTTCAATGTTGCAGAATTGGTACCATATAAGGGTACACTTCGAGAAGAATGTCAAAGATTTTTAGAGCTCTCACAGGCACTTTCAAACCTACCCTTACCACCGTCAACCAGGCCACAAGCCGAAAAGGTGTTGGATTCACGAGTCCTCAAGAAGACTAGGCATACCACCTATATGGAGCATTTAGTTAAATGGTAGCATCTTCCAGATTCTGAGACCACTTGGGTCCCCGAGGCAGACTTTTCAAAACTCAAAATTCCCTCCTCCATGTTGCCCCAAGGAGTCACTTGATTTCTTTCTCATTGGGGGAGTATGGTGCAGGAGCACCCAGTTTTGGTTGCATTTTCAAAGTTTTCAACAATTTTGGTGTGATTAGGTTTAAATGTGTGTTTTCTCAGTTTGAAATGGCATCTCATCAGTGCATCGGGATAACTTATTCTGATGGGTTGTTTGTTGGTCAGTCATTGGGTATCGAAAGGAGCCAGTTCAAGCTACCCCAATGTCTCAATGAGAAAGCATTGGATTGGAGCGCGTTCAATGGATGGAGTATTGGAGATCGGCAAGAGGGGTTTCACCCTACACTGATAACCCGATGAGACTGACTCCCACGCTAAGTTGTCATCAATCATCGGGTTAACATGTTTGCAATCTTCCCGATGACCCGATGGAACCTTTTTCTTGTTTGGTTAACAAGTGAGCAAGTCTGGGACGATCAGATGATTGTCACCATACAGCTGGGGCAAGTTGCATGATGTTTATCTTATGCAACTTGGCAACCATGGTGGGACCCAATGAGAAGTCAGTGAGCGGAGACCACCAGTTAATGGGTGAGCAAGCCCTGCGAGGATCAACATCGATCGCTATACCGCTATGGAAAGTTGCTCGAGGTTTATCTCCCATGACTTATCGACCATGGTGGGACCCAACGAGAATGCAATGAGCGGAGCGAGTCAAAGTGGAGCCATCGGGTATCAGCATAACTAGTTTTGGGCAGCCTGATAACCCAATGGGAAAGCATGCTGTTTGGAGCGCATCATCAACCATTGGTAGAACATAACCCGATAAGAAGTATTATGTTGGGAGCGCACCATCGGCCATCGGAGTGAGTGTTTTGATGCTACTCCATTGACCCGATAGAACCTATTTGACACTTGCCGCTGGAAACCGTTGGCAATGAAATCAATCCTGTCCAATAGGAGGAGTTCACGACAGAGGGATGAATGTATAAAAGACCCAACGTGAATCTATAAATGGGTTATTATTGTGGTTGTTGAATGTAATAACTTTCCATGGAGAATGCATCTATTTTTCTGAATAAAAAGAGAAGTCTATTTTCTGGTTTCCATTTAGTGTCTGATTTCTATTGTGAAATTGCAATAATTTTTTAGAATCTTTAAGTTCACTATTGCAGCCAATGTAAACGCTTCATTTCTCTATTTTGTGAGTTACTGGGTTGAACCCAAGAATAAGCTCGGAATCTATAAGTAAGGTTTCCTTTTTCAGTTTTGGTTCTTTGTTTGTAAATAACAACATGGCTCTGGCTTGAAACTCCACATGACCATTGGAGGTTGTCAAGCAAAGCCAATCATGTACAATAGGTTTTCATTTGTGGAAGTCCAAGAGATGGCATTAGCTATTCCTGTAACTGGCCCTAGGAGAGCTTGGTGATAGTCTGACTAGGTGTCAGTAGTGTAAAGGAGATAACTTGCAGGGGAGGAATCTATTGAGAATTGGAAGAAGATACAGAAGGCTATGAGCCCTAGAACTTAGTCATTTTATAACCAAAATGAGAGATTTTTCCAATCCAAACATGAAGGGTGGTTTTGCAAAGAGAGAGAACAAGTGTTGTCATTCCTGCACCCCTACAAGGATATTGTGAGCAAGCTTACCTTGTGAGATTGAGGAAGGTGAAACAAGAAAACTAAACTATTGGTAGGGGAGTACATAGGAGAAGAGTGTGGGCCCTAATAGAGAATAGGATTACACCATTGAGAACTCCAGTTGGTGGGAAAATTAGGACTCTCCCCATCACATGTAGTGTTACAACAAAAGTGGAAAGTTCTGATTTAGTAGAAGGATGTCCAAATGATGAAAATGATGTAGAATTATTAATTAGTAAAAATTTAAGGGTAATGTTAACTTACAAATATTTGGATACAAGCAAGCCTTGTAAATGGAACTCTAGGACATTTTTGAAAGATTGTATAAAAACTTGAAAGTTCTCCACTATAACCACCAACATATGTAATGGTTGAGTTTGATATTTATTAAAAATACCATGTGAGGATCATAATCTACATACAATTAATTTCAACAATGAAATGGAATCACACAATCCAAATACCATTAAGATTGACGTGGACATTAACAATGCATAAATAATGGGATTCAAGACTTTCAAAAGCCACTATTGATGTATAACCAAAAGAAAGAAAATAAATGAAATTTGTGGTGATGTTTCTTGTAGTCTAGAAAACCTTACAATAATGCCACCATTCACATATGATCATTATGAAAAAATAAAAAAGGAAGACAACTTGCGAAGTGGAAAGATGAAGAATAAAAACACAAATTTTTAGAAGATAATTGATGTAAAATATTTTCTTCAATGCCAAAAGAAGAAAAAGAAATACTTGAGACCCTCACCCATAGCTAAAAATCACAAAATCACAATTCCAAAAGTGGTTAGTGAAGAAGAGGAGGAGGGAGCCGAAGATGGTGGTAAGAGAATAAGCACTCGTAGACATTTGAATAGGTTGGCCAATTGCACAGTGAACAAAATTGGAGGCAAGAAATTAGTTGATTATGGGGAAGAAATAGACGATAAGGAAGCTTCCAACAATGGAGTTGAAGCCAAGGATGAAGATAAGGAGGAGGATGAAAAGTGGAAAATAGAAAGATCTAACAAACCAACCAATGAAAACTCTAACCAAAATTAACCCTTGGACTTGACCCAAGATGCAATGCTAGAAGAGGTTGACAATCAATAAAGGGGAGAGAAAGTGCAAGTTTGTCAATTGTAGGACCACAACTAAGGAATTAGAGGTTTTGAGGAAGAAGGTGTTTAAGATAGAGCATAAGATGGTCAGTGTCTCCAAATTAAGTATGAAGGTGATACATAGCTCCACTACTTCCATGTGCCTAATTTTCAGAATAAAGTCCTGCGCAATGACACTAACAATGAAGGGAATTACAAGGAACTATTTTTAAGCTCCTTACTGATGATTGGAGCCATGTGCTCAAATAGCCATTTGTTGGCTCATTTTATTTCTCTAGGCCTTTTGGTCTTTGTTGTTGAGACTTTATTTTGTTTATCTATCTGGTTAAGACTCTTTTTGTTAGGTTATTGTTAGTCTCTATGTTGTTAATGTTTATGTTGTTAATGGGTTGTTAGTGTAAGGTGCCAACACCCTTCTTTTGCCACTTTTAATATCAAAAACATATTTTCTTCAATCACTACCAAATGTTTTAACACTATATATACAGTAGCTCGTTCAAAATATTAAACATAAAAATATCATCTATTACATTATATATAAATCATATCAAGGCAAAACAAGTAGACTATAACATCTAGAAAAAGGTAAAACAAAGTAAACTATAGAAAAACAAAGCAAAAATTATTGAGAATGACATAACAATTTTTTTTGTTAGTTTTACTTCATATTTTTAAATATAATACATACCTAGTGACCAATATTAGCACTGCAGATATCACTCACTTTGATGATTTTAATATCTACACATAATAAATGTATCTTTATATTGTAAATGAAATGCATACATTATTATAATTTACATGTTAAAATTATTCGTATTAAATTACATTCAATAGTCATAAATTAAAAATTATTATCATTATGGTTACAAATAAGCTTAAAATTAATGTTACAATTAATTAATTAATTACAATAATAACATTTAGTATTAAAATTAGTACTGCAATTATAAATTATGTTAGATTTATGATTTTTTTTATAGTTATGGTTGGGCTCAAGTTATAATAATTGTGTAATTCTATGCCTAATTAGACAATAGACTTTCTTTTAAGTGGACTTGCCAATCCACATCTTCCCTGTATACTTGTCATTGTTGTTGGTCCTCACAACTGGAATGGTAACCAGGTAATAAATCAAAATTCAGAGATTGAATATTCTTAAATAGGTAACTTTTCCTGTGGCAAAGGCTCATTTAGTTATCAACCAGGGACGTAAACTTGAAACGGGCCAGCACTATATGTGCACCAAGTTCATATTGCAACCATCCTATATTACTGCAGGAAAGAAAATTCTTCTTAAAGTAAACACACAAAATCTCAAATGAACTAATACTTTAATCTTACAATTGGAAATTACTTTAAACAACTACTTATTAAATGATAAAGTTCTGACAGGCAGCAGGAACTACTGTGCTACTATGGCTACAGGAATAGACACAAGAATTGTTTCCTATGGCCACAAGAACAAACAACTGCAGAAACAACTACTACAGAAGTACGAATTAACTAAAACATACAAAGGTTTACTCACCAAGTGGGCCCCCTTGAGTGAGTATCTCAAGAACTTCATATTACAATTATCTAATTATTCAAAATCAAATTGATCTCTTTATTTCATCTTAACTGGAAAATATATAAAATAGTACCAAAAGACTGTGTATTACAAGATACTAAGGTCGTTCTCTGCTATCCCCTAGAGAAGAGAGATCCCTTTATTTATAGGAAAACTTATAACAAACTTCTAACTGATCGACCACATTCCTATGGAATAGGTGAACAAGATTTATTAACAAGAAAAGAAGTCATCACAGGACAACAAAACAACTTCTATCCTGTAGCTGAGAAAATATAGCATGACTAGCCTCCTAGATATAAGCTCCACAAAGAACAGTTGTAAATGTTCATAAATCAATCTGTTGAAGAACTAGTCAAGTGGTTCTGATCATTACTGCATTTCTCTAGCTCGGTCTATGTTGTGGTTATGTATTTGATGATCTTTTGAACTACCATTTGTCCTTACTTTGCCTTTGCTGACCCTGCATCATGATATTAATGCACAACAAACATGTGTATGTACTAATGCTAACATTACATAATGCAAACCATATTAATAATTATTTTCAGATATTTGTATAGATAGATCATTACATGACATCCTTAGGTATAAGTTAAACCAGTTTCAGAAACACTTAAAAGGTATAAACTTAAAAGAGTATTATAATCCAAATGCCATCTAATCATAAAACCTAGGTAGGAGTATTGTATCAAAAATCTATCAAGATAGAGCCATTATTTAGGCTCATCATCTCCCCCTAACCTAGCTTCTTGTTGATCCTCCAGCAAAAGGAAAATTTAGGATTCTGGCATTGATTCAGAAATTGCCTGGGGTAACCTGTCCAAAACCGCCTGTAGATAAGCTCCAGTAGAATCCTTTCATTTTTTCTAATCTCTTCCACTTGGTACGTTCTGTTGCTTCACTGTATGGTGGATCACTGTCCCTGCATCCCATCTATGGCCATAGGAGGATCGGAGGCTGAAAGCTAAGAGGCAGCCAATGCCTTCCCTTTGTTCTTCCCAAGTGCATATACTTGGGTGCTCTGTTTAATGTTGCATGGTAATTTTGTGCAGAGTGTGGCTCAGATTGTTTCAACTCATCTGTTAGTTTGTTCCAGCGCTGGACTACATGTCCTATTTCCTCTTGTCCTTCCCTTGGAGAAATTTGTTCATATTCTCTATACACTTCTTCCCTTAAGGGTAGGATTTTCTTTGCATAATCTGGCTCGTATACAATCTTCTACCAATCAAAGTAAAGTCACCTGGGTTCCCTTGATTCAGACCTTAAGGGTAATGAAAGATCAAGCTCTTCCTTGTGATGCACCTGAAACTGTTCTCCCCTTGATATCTCATTCTGCATCCAGGACATAAGAGCCCTCAATTGGATATCTCCAATGTAAAGGAGAGGGTTCCAATCAACATCATCAGGAACAACATAATTATGCACATATAGCTCACATAGTAGATTCTTGATTGTTGTAGGAGATGTCCGAAGAGAATTGTAAAATTCTTTTGGTGTTTGTAATGAGGGACTTAAATCTCTGACAATCCTCATTATTTCGAAGCTAATGTGTTGTTCTTTTAATTATAGAGAGTAAACACGAGGAGGAGCTCAACATTGCATCAGTTGTGGTACCATGGTAGCTACTGTTTCCACCTTAGCTTTAAGCTGGGCTATTTCCGTGTCCTTTTGCTCAATAACTTTCTTTTGGTAATCAATTATCATTTGTATTTTTACCTTTTCAAGTTCCCAATCTTCATAAAGAGCAAGTCCTACTACATGACTAGTAAGGGAAGTAGGTGGCCTATGAATAGGTGCTTTAGGTTTCTTACTTTCTACTTTGCCCCCTGCTTCAATGACTTGCTCTACAATAGATGCTAAGTTGTCCAGTCTTTTGAAACTACTTCCTTCTGAGGCTGCTCAATATCCTAGAGTTCCCCTTCTCCCTAAAGCTGTAATTCTTGTTCTTCCTTAATATTTTGCGGTTCTTCTTCTTCTTCTTCTTCTTCATGATCTCTCTAAGGTTCATTTGGTGGAGAAGGAGGGATATCATCATGGATTGGACTATGTTGTTCTTGTTCTGGGGAGTCAATTAGGATTTTAATATGTGGCTCTATGGGTTGGTCTCGACTTTTAAACTTTTCATGAAGCCTACCACTACTTCTTCGAGATTTTCCTTTTTTGGCTACAAGACTACTTCCTGTAGTCAATTCTTCAACTACTTCAACAGTTACTGCAGGAACTGGTTTTACAATTTTTCTCTTTTTGGCCGCAAGAGGAGGTACATTCTCATTTTTAATTTTCTTGTCCTTATGCTCTATATCAACTTATTTTTCTTTGCCCTTTTCCTTTCATGTGGAAGCCCTAGTTTTTCTTGAACCTTGAGGAGGAACCCCTATTGTAGCTTCTTTTTGTAAGGGTTCCTCTGTTGCTGGAAGATTTTGTTCTGAGGATTTCAATGAGGACGAGGGTTTAAGAGGGAAACCAGGTTCTACAAGGTTTTCTTGTTCCTGAGATGGAAGTGGTTCCTTTATAACTAAATTCTCAACCCTAAACATTCTAGTTTCAACAAATTCATTCCAGAGCATTGGAGATACATCTCTCAATGATTTTTCAACTAAAAGCTTAATTAGACAATGGTGAGAAACAGAGTGAGGCCTACCTTTCTGGGTCTTTGTTGCACTTATAGAAAGAAGGTTGTACAATAGGCTTGGAAAGTTCATCTGTCTTCCATGGAGTAGATGAATTAGAAGCTTGAAATCATGAGAATGCAGACATGAAAACCTTCCTTCACAGGTTAAGTATTTTAAAACATACAATGCTACTACTTTCCATTCAGGCGGAAGGGATTCTCGGCTAGCTCCTTGTCCATCTACCACTAATGGGGGGTCTCTTGGATGTGTAAATTATTCTCTTGCACTATGTGCATCCTTGGACTCTGAGTACTTCTCCCCATCTGTTGGTAGCCTAGTTACCTCTGCTATCCTTTCCTTTATAACCATCACTCTTAAACCTTTTACCTGAGCTTCTCCATTTGACAGCGTGCGGGTAAATTCCCTCGCAATTTCTTCATTAAACTCCTTCAAATTTAAGAAATAATCCAACCATCTACTGTTCCTAAATACTGGTTCACAATCTTGGTCTTGAAGGAGAACTTCATGGACTATCCGCTCATGTCGAATAGGTGGACCACCCATTACAACAACAACACTTTCAACTTTAAAATGGCATAAATCTACTTAGTTTTTGCAATATGTTCTACACTATAGCATACTCAATGTCTTTACTTGGTCAGAACCTAGCTTTAGTCTAAAAATAACTCTAAGCAAACAAACAAGAAGAATGCAAGATATCACCTCAAATGAGAAATTTGAAAAAAATAAAATGCGATCCGAGAGGACATCAAAATTATTTGCTAGAGTAATTATCAGTGTACTTCCCCCCCAACCTAAGGTTTGAAAGGTGTCAACACATGTAGAGGAGGATGAAGAAAGGACAGTATGCAAAATATAATAATTAGAGTTAATATGGTTTAATTATATACATGCAACAAGAATAAATACACACAAGCGTACCTGACATCACGTGAGAATGACTACAACTTGAAGATATTTCAGTCATCATGCATGGAAAATGATGTGGAAGTGGATGGAGTGAAAGGAAAGAAATGAGTGAATACGAAAGGGAATATTTATTATGTAGAAAAGTACTCCCGCTAGATGGTGAAGTATTTATTATGATTGTGCAACAAGGATATTAGGATGAAGTGGTGACAACAAAGCCGTCCGTAGTGGCTGCAGGAATCTCAACATGCTTGGCAGTGGAAAATTGCCACAGGAAGTCATCTTTGCTCAGAGGTTTATGGTATAGGCGCAACCGATGATCGTTAACTAACAATTTAAACTTAACATGATCTATGGTAGATAATTTGACAACACCATTAGAAAATGTTTCAATTATTTCATAAGGTCCTAACCACTGTGTCTGTAATTTTCCCAAATTATCTTTATACCTAGAATCATAGAGTAGAGCCCAATCTCTAGGCTAGAATGATTTGTCCTTTATATAGCGATAATTCCACTTCATGCGCTGGTTTTGAATAGATTCAATATGCTGCAGGACAAACTTCCTTATCTCATCTAAAGCGTTAAGCTGCATGAGCTTTTCTTCTTGTGCTGCAAACAGAGTCATATCTAAAGAAATAGTTGTTCTCAAAGTTTTATGTTCAAAATCTATAATTATCATTGCTTTTGTCTCATATACCATTTCAAATGGTGTAAACCCTGTTGTAGTTTTCCAGGTGGTTCCATAAGCCCATACAACTTCAAATAATTTGCTAGACCAATCTTTCTCGTTGAGTGCTATTATTTTGGTCAAGATTGCTTCAAGCTCTTTGTTAGTAACCTCTGCTTGACCATTAGCTTGTGGATGATAAGGAGTGGATTTCCTATGCTTGACATTGTAATCATTAACTAAGGCTGTGATCAGAGTGGAAGTGAATTGTGCTCCTTGATCTGTCACTATTTCTCTAGGAACTCCATACTGAGTGAAGATTTCTTCATATAAGGATTTTTCCACCTTATTTTCTCTGGTATGCTTGAAGGCTTTGACCTCCACCCATTTAGTAACATAGTCAGTACAAACAAGAATGTAAGAGCACCCATTTGATGTGGATCAATTGGCCCAACAAAGTCTAGACCCCATTTGTCAAATGGTGTAACAACCACCTGAGGGTGGAGAGGCATTTCATCAGACCAAGTTGGACAGCCCATTCTTTGACATCTATCACATTTCCTGGTGTATTTAACTGCATCCTTATGTAAGGTTGGCCAGTAGTATCCCATATTTAATATCTTGAGAGTTGTTCTTTTGGCTACAAAATGACCTCCACAAGGTTCATCATTACATACATGAAGTATACCATATGTCTCATCTTCCCTTACACAACGCTTCATCACTTGATTTGGCCCTGTATAAAATAAGCAATCTGCTATCCATGAGAAGTTGAAACTCTTTTCTACTAGCAGTCTAATCTCTTTGGGTGAGAAATGTGGGGGTGTCTTGTTAGCCGCTAGGTAGTTGGCTATATTAGCATACCATGGATTGTGTAAAATGATGGAGAACAAATGCTCATCTGGAAAGGAATCATTAATGACCTCCTTATTGTCTGGTGTGTGAATCCTTGATAGAAAATCTGCCACTACATTTGCTTTTCTTGGTTTATCAATGATAGTAATATCAAATTCTTGCATTAATAACAACCACCTTGCCAATCTACCTGTAATGGAGCTTTTGTTCATGAGATACTTGATGGTTGCATGATCAATATGTACAAAGATTTGATATCCAGTTCTATAGTGTCTAAAATTATTAAAGGCATAGATGATAGCTAACATCTCCTTTTCAGTAACAGTGTAATTCAGTTCTGGTCCTTGCAAATTTTTACTGATGTAATAAATTGCATTTTCCAAAACTCCTTGCTTCTACCCCAGAACTGCTCCTATTGCAAAATCGGATGCATCTATATGAATGTGAAAAGGAATTGACCAATCAGGTCCTTTAAGCATAGGGGCCTGGGTTAAAGCTTCTTTTAGTTGGGAAAATGATTTTTCACATGCAACTGTCCATTCAAACTCAACTTCCTTTGTCAATAAAGAATATAATGGCCCTGCTTTTTGACTGAAGTCTTTGTCAAATCTCCTATAGTACCTTGCATGGCCTAGAAAACTTCTCACATCCTTTTGTTTAACAAGGACAGGAAGATCAAGTATTACTTCTATTTTAGCTGGATCCACTTCAATACCTGATTGAGAGATTTGATACCAACACTATACCTTCTTGCATCATCATAAAACATTTTTCACTATTTAAGGATAAATTGTGATCTTCACACCGCTGCAATACTTTTGTCAGATTTTCTAATGCCTCCTTAAATGTAGTTCCATAAGTAGTAAAGTCATCCATGTAGATTTCCATACAATCATGAGATATGTCTGGAAATATACTAAGGACAACCCTTTGAAAGGTTGCAGGGGCATTACATAAATCAAAAGGAAGGACTGAATAGGCATATGTGCCCCAAGGGCAGGTAAAGGTAGTCTTTTCCCAATCTTCTCGAGCTATTCTAATTTGATTATAACCACTAAACCCATCCAAAAATGAGAAGTATTGCTTACCTGCTAGAGAGACTAACACTTGATCTATTAATGGAAGTGGGAAATGATCCTTTTTAGTAGCAGTGTTGAGCTCCCTATAGTCCACACAAAATATCCATTTTTCTCCTTTCTTTGGAACTATAACTTAAGGAGAAACCCATTGACTATCTGAAATAGGGTAGATGAAGCCTACATGAAGCAATTTTTGCAGTTCCTCTTTATCTATTTCTCTTAAAGCAGGATTAATCCTTCACTAAGGCTATCTAATTGGTTTACAATCCTCTTTGATATAAATTCTATGGGTACACAATGTAGGATTTAATCCTTTCATGTCCTGATAATCCCATGAAAAGCTTGTTGTTGGGCTTTGAGTAATTTTATTAATGACAATCTTTGATCTACTGCCAATTGATGATTTAGATTTAGATTTCTCCCTGCAGCAACTTCTATTTGAATTACTAATTCTGCATTAGATATTTTAGACAGACAAGAGGTTTGAATCTCCTGTGGTAGCAATGTGTGAAACATATATGTGGATGTAGGAGAATTTACTAAGCCTGCAGATGGAAGAAGGGTATGCAGAGGACTTACTGGTATACCTATTGACTGTTGAGCTGCTCCATAATGATTCCTTATGATGTTAGAGAGTACTGTATCATCCTCTTGAAGTGCTATGAATGGGTCCCTTGATAACATCATTAGTTGTTGAACAAAGTTAATTTCCTCTGCTTCTTCTCCTATGTTTGGCCACACTACTCGTTCTTGATCAAGTTGTGGTTGTGCTGGAGAATAGAGTGCAAGTGTTTTAGTAGTAATACCATCTGAAATTGTCATATCTCCAGATCTGCAACCTATATATGCATCAGTTGTTGCCAGCCAAGGTCTTCCCAAAATAATTGGATATCCTCTTAATGTTGCCTTTGGAGAGAGGAATATGAAATCAAAAGGATATTCCCAAGAATTTAATTTGACAACAATATCTTCAACCATTCCTTCAGGCCGAACAGTTGAGCTATCAACAAGTTGTAGGACCGTTGGAGTTGATCTGAGACTAGTAATGTCGAGTTGCTGCATGACATCCTTAGTCATCACATTTATTGCTGCTCCTAGGTCTATCAAGGCATTTTTTATTTGAGTTTCATTAATAACTACCTTGACAATAGGGCTACCTGGGTCAGAGTATTTAGGGATTGCTATTTTTCCTAACATAATATCAACCAACTGTCCTACCACATGCATTGTTTTTTGATCTTTTTTCTTACTCCCTGGTTTCTTCAGACATGCCTCCTTAATAGATTTTCCATATATGGGAATATATTTAATAGCTTGAAATAGTGGAATTTTAACATATATATGTTTTAACTGATCAATAAGATCAAAAGCTATATCATTCAATTGCCTAGATACTTCTACCTGCAATCTCTGAGGAAATGGGGGTGTTCTTATAGGTATATCTGAAGTTTCAGACTGTTGAACCTACTCAGGGTTTCCAGATTTATCAAGTATATTTTCTTGAGCAATCTCCTCTGCTAGTAACTCTGTTATGACTGGAGGAGATGGAGTAGGCAACGTTGTCCCTGATCTCAAATGAATATCACTTATATTGAGAGAGTATGCAGGATAGTTATTAGGATCAATTGAAAAAACTTGTTGTTGCTATTGTGGCTTATTATTTAGATTTGGAATAGGCTGAGTTGGTAGTTGGGTTGTTTTGGATGAAGTGGCAGTAGGAGCTGGTGGCATTAAAGCTAGTTGTTGGGACTATTGTTGTGGCTGTAGGAAACCTGATGTCTGGTTTGCCCATTATTGTCCTCCCCTCTATTGTGGTGACTGCTGCCAGTTACCTTGAGGGGGAGACCAATTCACTTGTGGCTGCTGCCATTGAGATGAGGAATTTTGTGAATTAGGCTAAGGATTTTGAGAGTTATTCCAAGACGGAGGAGTATAATTTCCAAAATTTTGGGAATATGGTGGTTGCCACTGATTGTTTTGTGCATTGAAATTCATATAAGGATTAGAAAATGACAATGGATCATGTGGCATACCTTGTCTTGGACGCCAAGGCCTTCATTGTGCAACATAAAAAAGTTGTTCATCATCTTCGTTAATAGGCTTGAAATCTGGGGAACTCTATTGGCTATCAATTTTAGCTAGTATTTTGCATCTACAGTCCTTCTTCTTTTTTTGACAATGAGGACAAAATTCAGCAAGCATAGCCTCTGCCTCCTCATGCTTCTTCTTTGCCTATAGTGTATCCAATTGGGTAGCCATATTATTAATTATATCTTTTTTAAAATCCTTCAACAGATGAGTTATTTCCATTCTTGAGACTGTTGAAGATGACTTGGAAATTGAAGAACCAGGCCTATAATGTCTTCCCCATTTTGTTGCAGTTCTTGAATACTTTTGATAGATTTGTCTAATATCATCCCATTGAACTTGATTAATATCTCCTCCTCCCATTATATCTAAGGAGTCAACACAATCATCATTGATGCCCCTCAGAAAAATCAACTTCATAGAATCTTCACTTAGATTACTATGTTTGGATTTACTGACACTAAATAAAAACCTTTCCAGATAGTCTTCCAGGCTATCATCTTCTTTTTGTGTCATTCTAAATATATCATCACCATGTCGGTCCATTCCCCTGCAATAGTCTTTATACTTATCCAAGAAGTTTGTTTTCATTTCCTCCTAGACAGTGATTACATTTCTTCCTAAACTCATAAACCATCTCAAGGCAGCTTCTTTAAAAGTAGCAGGTTTTAGGTCCCAAAGATAACTGAGAGGGTGGGGTGAATCAATTGTCCAATAAATTTAAACCAAAATCAACTTAACCAAAACTTAATGCATAATATCGGTAAACCAAACTTTATGCCGGTAGATAGTTAATCAGTTAATTGCAGTACCGGTAAAGATTAATGCGTGAAACAGAAAGGCAATGACATCCACAACATATAACACCAATGTTTGTAGGTGGAAACCCTGTAAGGCAAAAAACCACGGTGGGAAACCTTACCCACAATCAGATGATACTACTGCAGATAGTATGTGTGTACAATATGGAGTCTGCACATGCAGAAAGGCCAACTGCCTAGAGCTCACTGCTCAATCACAAAATGGGAGTCACTGACTACAATTGGATGATTAAATCCAATGATAATGTACTGCTCAAAATGGCATCTTCATATGCTGGATTTAGTACCGGTTTAGCTCTGATATGCCTTCTTCAAACCTTCCTTCAATCTTGAATGATGTCTGCGTGTATAGCTCTGCTTATATTCACATATACCAAAATACAATCCTTTTTCCCAATCTCATATCAATCTCACAAATGAGATCTTACATTTATACCATAACCTAAGACCAATTGAGTAGGTTAGCTCACTAAAAGATATTACAATAAAATCAATTACAAATAAAACAATATCCGATGCATGATGTCGGCTCAATGCATTTATAATAATAACAAATTATCTTCTTGACGTGTCGTGCTGATCTGGAATAGATATGCGTATCGGTGTATAACCTAGACCTATTTTTCGGTAACAACAAATATGCAAACCCGAATAAACCAATGAACAAATCACCAAAAAAAAGTGTCTGAATAATATCTTCGACATAACCAAGTGGTTTCCAAGTGATTCCAAGTGCTGATGAACAATATATCGTGTCAGTGAACCAAATACCGATGACTGTGCATGAGTTACTAGCTTGCCGGTGAACATAACCAAATCTCCAAGTACTGATAATTGTTGACAAGTGTTGACAAGTGTTGACATCAATGAAAAAACCATATCAACATATCCAAAATACCAACAACAGGGAATAACTTGAGTTTATGAGCATCAATGGTATAATCATAACTTCTACAAAGGATATCAAATTGAAAAAGAAAGGTGTTTGGATCCTTTGTTACCAACCCATGAAATTTTGGAAGTGAAGACACTGGTATGTTTTTCAAATTTGCATTATCATGCAGATTAGGAATGGGGAACTCAAATGTTGGATTTACAGGTAGAGGTGGAGGATTTGCTGCTATTGGTCCCTGATAAATAACTAGAGGTAAAATGTTTTGTTCAAGGGGTTCATTCAAGAAGTCTAGGTCTCCTTCTGAAAAATTAAAGACACTACTATTTAGCACATAAGTTTCTGCAAAAGGGTTTATTTTAGGTGCTTGATCTGATCTTATATCCTGAGTAGAATGCGAGGGAATAAATCTTCCTAATGCATCTCTTCTACTCCTATGCATGCAAATTAATGAAGGAAATTCAAAGAGCTAATTAAGAAAGCTTAAAACTAATGGTTTACAACAGATTCTTAGCTTGGCACCATCCCCAACAACGATGCCAAAAATGTTGGTCCTCACAATTTGAATGGTAACTAGGTAATAAATCACAATTCAGAGATTGAATATTCTTAAATAGCTAACTTTTCTTATGGCAAAGGCTCATTTAGTTATCAACCAAGGACATAAACTTGAAACAGGTCATCACTATATGTGCACCAAGTTCATATTGCAACCATCCTATATTACTGCAGGAAAGGAAATTCTTCTTAAAGTAAACACACAGAATCTCAAATGAACTAATACTTTAATCTTACAACTAAAAATTACTTTAAACAACTACTTATTAAATGATAAAGTTCTGACAGGCAGGAGGAACTACTTTGCTGTTGTGGCTGCAGGAATAGACACAAGAACTGTTTCCTATGGCTACAGGAACAGACAGCTGTGGAAACAACTACTACAAAAGTACGAATTAACTGAAACATACAAAGGATTACTTACCAAGTGCCCCCCCCTTGAGTGAGTATTTCAAGAACTTTAGATTACAATTATCTAATCATTCAAAATCACATTGATCTCTTTATTTCATCTTAACTCGAAAATACATAAAATAGTACCAAAAGACTGTGTATTACAAGATACTAAGGTTGTTCTCTGATATCCCTGAGAGGAGAGAGACCTCTTTATTTATAGGAAAACTTATAACAAACTTCTAACTGATCGACCACATTCCTACGAAATAGGTGAACAAGATTTATTAACAAGAGAAGAAGTCAGCGCGGGACAACAAAACAACATTTGTCCTGCAGCTGAGAAAATATAGCATGACTAGCCCCCTAGATATAAGCTCCACTAAGAACAGTTGTAAATGTTCATAAATCAATCTGCTAAAGAACCGGTCAATGGTTCTGATCACTACTGCATTTCTTTGGCTGGATCTGTGTTGTGGTTATGTATTTGACGATCTTTTGAACCACCATTTGTCCTTACTTCGCCTTTGCTGACCCTGCATCATGATATTAATGCACAACAAACATGTGTATATACTAATGCTAACATGACATAATGCAAACCATATTAATAATTATTTTCAGATATTTGCATAGATAGATCATTACATGACATCCTTAGGTATAAGTTAAACCAGTTTCAAAAACACTTAAAAGGTATCAACTTAAAAGAGTATTATAATCCAAATGTCATCTAATCATAAGACCTAGGCAGGAGTATTGTATAAAAAATATATCAAGATAGAGTCATTATTTAGGCTCATCAATTGTTACTTGTCACTTGTCATTTGTCATTGTTACTGTAATTGTTGGGATAATACAAAATTGTGGGAGGAGGCTCTAAATTTTTCTCCTTAATACCCAACTGTTCTTAGTTGGTATCAAGCAACAATAAACTGTTTAAGTAAATTATGGTGATCCAAGCAGTGATTTCTTGCATTATCCAAGAAGGTTATTTTATTTCTTCTAAAATTATATATCATTTCTTCTATGTCAAATTTTGGACATGACTAATCTAATTAATTGGAAAAAAATACAAGCTTTATGAGGTTGGCATAAAAGCTCCCCAACAAAGATAAGATCCCCTGTTTCTACATTCAAATTGTCTCTCCTTCAATGGAATTTTATTTATTTCTTAATAATGCAGAATAAACTTATCGGGTTCTTTTGAACTGAGTAAGGTTGCAGCAAACAAATCCTAAATTAAATATCAACACAATCACATACAATTTATAGAAAAGAAACGTCTCAATCTTATTTGAATTGCCAGGTTTTATATACAATTTATGAATTACACTCTTCTTGTTTTGATACTTTGTTCCTGCGTCACAAACAATATGCACTCACAGACTTTCCCCGATCTGTCTTCCACACCATCTATCAACTATTATACATTGCTATTTTTTTTAATTCATTGTTATTATAATCTTCTCAAGCTAGGATTGCCTAATTTATCTAATTATTATATCATCATTATTATTTTAGATAATATATTTTGAGTAAGAATTATTGAATTGGTTTCATCTTAAATATAGTCTAAATTTTAGCTAAGTATTATTGTAACTAGTTTTAATGTTACCCTTTTAGGAATGATTTCATAATATTAACCATTTTGTTAAACTAATAAATGATTTTGTGTGATAATTTAATTTTATTAAGTTAAAATAATATATGTTATTCTCTATTATTTTAAATGGAATGAGGAAATTCAACGTTCATTGGCATCATTTGCAACACAACACAATTTTGAGGTAGGTCATTTATCATGGTTTCAACAAGTTTTATTTTTTTTGAACCTATACTTGGTTTGATACTTTCTTGTTGTGTTTTATTCTCTTTCCAACATCAAGCTTCTCAAAAGTAAAAGTAGAAAACATCTTCAAATATTTTAAGTAATGCCAAAATTGTCTAGCTTCTACTCTTGAAATTTTTTTGTCTGTCATGTTTTGTTGATTGAATGCTTGTTGCTTGAAATCCAAGCGACTTCAAATCATTCAAATGTATAGTGTCAAAAGACAAAAAAAAAAGAGTATGCTTTTGTAATGCATAATGCCAATAAAACCCACTTCAACTTTTCATCTATAACTCTTACTAACAAATAGCATAGACAAAAATTATTTGCCAAAATGTGTATAAATTTATATTATATAATTAATTATGTAATATTAAAATATATTTAAACTTTACCTTTAGTTTTGTATGGACGTATCCCTTGAACCTCCTATAGGTGGAAGTATGAGTTATAGCCTATTTCTAATCCTAACCATCAGTGTAACCCTTACTCCAATTGTATCTACATAGCTAGCTTTAATAACCCTAACATTTATTTTGACCCTAATTCAACTCTAACGATAACATTCATCTTAAACCTAATTATAACCCTAACATTAACTAATAATAATTAAATTAATTAACATTACTGGTAATTATTAGTATTATAAAGTTATATAGTTTAAATTAATTTTTTGTAATATTAATTATAACTTTAAGTTAATTTTATTATATAAATAAAATTAATAACATTATTATTAGTTATTATAAGAATACATTTAATGTCTTACATGATACTAATATACATATCTTTAATAAATCTCTATAAAATATGTCGAGAGATATCCTTCTAGAAGTGCCTATATTTTAAATCAATTTTAGGATATATAAAAGTGGAATAAAAACCTTTGAAAAAATCAGTCATCTGAAAGAAAAACAATTTATGGGTTTTCTTCACAACCACAAAAAATCATATGAGTTGCTCTTAGTTTTCTAAGATTAATCAAATTTTACAAGAAAATAAAAATAAAAAACTAAAAATTGCACAAAAAAAGCAAAAAATCAAGATTCAACCAAAACTTCTTTTCTACATATATTTTCTAAACAAGATTTTTGGGTTTTGTTCTGTGTCCTAAATATTCATTTAGATAATTGTTATATTTTGCATGTAATGAGCATATTATGCAGAAATTAAATCAGAAGGGCAATGCCTACTAGTTATCAACTAGCTAAATTTAACCCATTCTTCTTTTTCTCATAAATTTTGCATATAGTCTCGAAATTAGGAAAACAATATATCATTGGAAAGATATTCCTGAGCACTTTCTAGTGGTGGTAGTTTCATCATCAGATTAAGCTCTAGATTTTTACTACACTTAGTCAAAGTTAGATATTTAGTTCAACTTTCAAGCTAATACCTTTTCATTAGTATCTTTGATTTTCATGATTTTCACGACATTGGAAAGGTGATTCAGAGTGCTTTTGATCTATATATGTAATTTAAAAAAAAACAAAAACCCTATGTATATTTTATTCATACTTTTGTTTTTTACCATTTAGTTGATTACTTAGATGTTTAGGCACCTGGAATGGATTTGTTTGTGGAAGAGGAATTATGTCATCTACTTTGTATGTACTAAGGTTTTTGGGGTCTAATCTTTTTATTTGAAGAGGTATCACGGGTTTTTTGTCCATTCTTTGGTTGTTGCCTCGTCAAAGGGCAATTATGAGACTTGGTAAAATGACATCTTGACACATCTCAAGTGGCTAGATCTTTGGCCTTATTTGTATGGACTCATACTGAAATCAAAAACATTAAGAGGTAGCACAGCTTGGAGTATTATCATAAACCATGTTGTAAGGGTTATTTTGTCTAGTGTCAGTCATGACAATATGTGGGATATATTAGACATTGATTGTCCCTGTACACTTTGGTCTATACTCTATGAGATTCATGGAGACCTTCACATCTCTCCATTCCTAGAGGATCTTGTAGAAAATTGTATTCTTCCCCTCACACATGCAAATTACATACCCTTTGATAATGATACTTTAGAGGAGCTTCAGTATACCACAAGTCTTGCATGTTCTGGTGGACTAAAGACTCGTTGTCATGTTCCTACTCCTCAAATTGAAGCACCATCTCCATCTCAATATACATATTTTTTTGTTTCTAATAACCTTGTCATTGGGTTATGCATGGCCCCTATTGATTCAATTTAGTAGGTTAATAGTTCCCTTCTAGTTTCAACTTTGTCAGATGACTTCTTACCATATATTGCATGGTTGTTTATTAAGTCACACATTGTAGACATATTTGAAGATCTTCACTTCCTCTTTGATGACAAATTCACCATCCTTGTCATCACATCTTTATTCTAGTGCCTTCCAAGGTTGTTCATTAGGTAAATTCATGGTTGTTTGGATTTGCTTCAATTGATCTAGCACATCACTATTTAGACATGTGGACAATGGGACTACTCCTTCCATCTCCTTTTGTGGAGTTTCTTCCACCTTGTCCTTTGGATTTGTTTCTTCCAAAGAGCAAGAACATTATTTGTCACTCTTGGATCAACTTCAATGTTCGTCTTCAAGCATTCATCTTTGACATTGGAACTTATTCATTATGGGGATAATACATTGTCTCTTCCTTTCTCTCCTATGGGGGGTATTGATTGTACTCATGTGATAAAAGTATCCCTTGGAGATAACATTGAACCTCCTTTTTTCCTTGTTTCATTTGTACAATTACTTTTGTTCCTGTCTTTTGGAGAAGATTTTTGTGTTGGTATTTTGGTATGGTTTTGTCATTGATGTCAACACCTACTAAAACACTAGCACTTTGGAGATCTAGCAGCATTCATCAGCAAGCAAGTAACTATTGCACAGTTACTGGTATATGGTTCACCGGTAGGATATAATGATCACCGACACTTGGAATGATATGGAAGACACTTGGTAATGTTGAAGACATCGTGTGGACACTTTGTTTTGAAGAATTAATCATTGGTATAATCATATTTGCATATTTGCTTTTACCGGCAAATAGGTCTAGGGTTACTTAGGGTTACACCGACAGGTTTATCTTTTCCAGATCAACATGGCACGCTATGGAGATGATTTATTATTGTTGTAAATGCATTAAGCCGACATGTTTAATCGGTTATTGCATCAGATATTATATTGTTTGTAAAATGTTTTTATTGTAATATCTTGTAGAGCCGACCTACTAAAATTGGTCTTAGGTTATGGTATAAATGTAAGATCTTATTTGGAAGATCGAATGTGGAATGCAAAAAAGAATTAAGAGAAGGTATATGCGAGATTAAGCAGAGTTATACACGAAGACATCATTTGAAGGTGAAGCTAGGTTTTTGTGGAAGCATATCAACATCACACCGGTACTGAATCCAACATATAAAGATGCTATTTTGTGCAGTACATTCTTATTGGATTTAACCATCCAACTATAGTCAGTGTGACTCCCATTTTTTGATTAAGCAGTGAGCTCTAGGTTGTTGGCCTTTCTGCATGTGCAGACCCCATTTATGTACACTTACTATCTGCAGTAGTATCATCTGATTGTGGGTAAGGTTTCCCACCGTGGTTTTTCTCCTCACAGGGTTTCCATGTACAAATATTGGTGTTATGTGTTGTGGATGACTTTATGTTTGTGTTTCATGCATTAATCTTTACTGGTATAGCAATTAACTGTTAACACTGTCTACCAACATACTTAACTAGTTTACTGGTATTAAGCATTAAGTTGGTTAAGTTGACAACTGATTCACCCCCCCTCCCCCCCTTCTCAATTTTCTCTGAGACCTAACAATTGGTATCAGAGCTTAGTCCTCTTTTGTAGAAGTTTAACAACTTGAGGAGATCCAATAAATACTAATTATTTCAGGAAGGACAGTCCTAAACTTGATGGAACCAACTATGGGATATGGAAGATCAGAATGGAGACACATCTGAATTGCATTGGTAAAGACATATAGGAAGTTACAAAGAATGGTTATACTGATGCTGTAGCTGGTCAGACTGCTCCAACTACCTTAGCTAAAGATGAGGAGAATGATTGCAAAGCAAGAGAAGCACTTTTGAGCACTTTATCAGATCACCAAATCATGGGATTATCATATAGGTCTACTGATAAAGCTATTTGGGATCATTTGGAAACATTGAATGAAGGAGATTCCACAGTCAAGATTGCAAAACTTGAAAGCTTTCGAGTCAAGTATGAACATCTGAAAATGGAAGAAGATGAAAGGATTTCTGCTTCTATGGAAAGAGTAAATGAAATTGTTTTGGGTATTAAATGTTGTGGAGGAACCTTGAGTGAGGATGAAATTGTTTCAAAAATCTTAAGAGGATTGCCACCGGCATATAAAATGAAGGTTATTGCTATAAATGAGTTGAGAACAATGCCTAATACATCAATAACTAGGGATACATTGATTGGAAAACTTTCAGCTTTTGAAATTGATGAATTTGGTCATGTTGCTACTATAAAGACAGATTTGGCCTTTAAAGCATCAACATCATCTGCTCCATCATTTGACAAATCAGATTGGAAAGCCTTTTATGCAAGAGAACTTGAAGAAACTAGGAAGGAGAATGAAGAACTTGAAGAAATTGAAGCACTATTTGCAAGGAAAATGCCTAAAGGTCCAATTGGAAGTAAGTATGAAGGTAAAACACCCTTTAAATGTTTTAACTACAATAAGATTGGTCATATGGCTTCGAGGTGCCCTGATAGACATGCTAGACTAAGAGAAGAAGCTAGAAGAACATACAAGCTTAATCCTGAATATCAGAGACACAGATTTAAGAAGAACAAAGGCAAATCTTGTTACATTGCTGATGAAGGTGTGACTGATGATTCTGATGAGGATCTAGCAGACAATGGATGGGTTTTTGTTGCTATAACAGAAGATCAACTGACACCTACTGATCAACCGGTAGAACAAGCCGTAGCAGCTAAAGTTGAAGTAAAGGATGAATGGATCATTGACTCAGGATGCTCACATCATATGACAAGAGACAAAGGTAAATTCTTGAACTTTCAATAATACAATGGAGGTTTAGTAAGATTTGGAGATGACAAAGCCTGTTCAATCAAAGGTAAGGGTACAATATCTCTTGATGGTAAGCATAACACTGACAATGTCTACTATGTTGAAGGATTAAAGCATAATATTTTAAGTGTTGGTCAATTAGTTGAGAAAGGATTTCATTTACAATTTAAAAATGGAAAATGTAAAATCATGAATAGAATTGGTTTAGAAATTGCAATCGATAATCAAACTAGGGGTAATATCTTTCATTCGAATAATAGTGAAAAGGCATGCTTGGTTGCACATATAGATGAAAGTTGGTTATGGCATAAGAGACTCTGTCATGTAAACTTTGATTGCATGGTGAAAATCAGTACCTCTAAGGCAGTTAGAGATCTACCTAAAATTGTGAAACCTCAGAATACAATATGTAAGGAATGTCAATTTGGAAAACAAGTTAGAGCTAGTTTCAAAAGTATTCTAGAAAAATCCAATAATGCTCTTGATTTGATTCACACTGATTTATGAGGTCTAGCTAGAACTAAAAGCTTACAAGGTGATAGATATTTCACGCTAATTATTGATGATTATTCTAGAATGTGTTGGGTTACTTTTCTTAGAGAAAAATCAGAAGCACATGGAAAGTTCAAACTGTTCAAAGCAATGGTTGAAAATGAAACTGGTAAGAAAATCAAATGTTTAAGATCAGATCAAGGAGGTGAATTCACATCTAAGGACTTTAATACATTCTGTGAAGTGAATGGAATCAGAAGATAGTTATCAGCACCTTGGACACCACAACAGAATAGAGTTGTTGAAAGGAAAAATAGAACTATCTTGGATGCAGCAAGAAGTATGTTATCTGAAGGAAATCTACCACATGTATATTGGAGAGAAGCAGTTAGCACAACGGTCTATACATTCAACAAAGTTCACATCAAAGGTGAAACCAGTAAGACCCCTCATGAACTATGGTTTGGTAATACTCCTACTCTTAAGTATTTTAGAATTTTTGGAAGTAAATGTTACATTAGAAGAGATGAGTATATTGGCAAATTTGATCCTAGAAGCGATGAAGGAATATTTCTTGGTTATTCATCTAAGAGCAAGGCATATAGATGTCTTAATAAGAGATTGCAAAAAATTGTTGAGAGTACAAATGTAAAGATTGATGAACAATTCAGAGGAACTTCAAGGTATATAGACTCTGAATTGGCAACAGAAATTGTGACAAATGAACCTACACTAAATCCATCGGTACAGAATGAAGATCCAGTTACCTCGGTACCATCAGAGGATTCCACAGTAATTGAAGAACAACAACAAACTAAGACACCCCGGTATGTAAAATTGAATCATTCTGAAGATCAGATAATTGGAAGCAAATTTAAAGGAGTTATGACAAGAGGAAGATTAGCAAATGAAGAGGTATGTCTTATTTCTCAAATTGAACCATCATCTGTTAATGAGGCATGTGAAGATAAATTTTGGATTAAAGCTATGGAAGAAGAATTTGAACAAATTGAGAAAAATAATACTTGGACATTAGTTCCCTGACCTAAAGATAAAAATGTAATTGGAACCGAATGGGTATTTAGAAACAAACTTAATGAAGATGGTAAGGTTGTTAGAAATAAAACAAGACTAGTGTGTAAGGGATATTCTCAAAAAGAAGGAGTTGATTACAATGAAACCTTTGCATTGGTAGCTAGAATTGAGGCAGTCGGATTATTCTTGGCTTTTGTAGCTCACAAGAAGTACAAAGTTTATCAAATGGATATTAAATGTGCATTCTTGAATGGAGATCTTGAAGAGGAAGTCTATATTGAACAACCTGATGGATTTTCTTTGACAGATGACAATAATATGGTTTGCAAGTTAAGAAAAGCTCTGTATGGACTAAACAAGCCCCAAGAGCTTGGTATGCAAGATTGGATAAGTATCTTTTAAAGATTGGTTTTACTAAGGGAAATGCAGACAACAATTTATATTACAAAATAACTAATGATGATATCTTGATTATAGAAATATTCGTTGATGATATAATCTTTGGAGGAGAAGATGGATTATGTAAAGAATTTTCTATTAAAATGCAGCAAGAATTTGAAATGTCTATGATTTGAGAAATAAAATTCTTTTTAGGATTGCAGATTTCACAAACTGACAAAGGTATATTTTTGAGTCAATCCAAGTACTTGAAAGAGTTACTAAAGAAATTTGGGATGGATAACTCTAAACCGGTAAGCACACCTATGACTACAAATGACAAATTATCTCAAAGGGATGAATCTACACCTGTTAATCCAACTAGATACAAATCTATGATAGGAGGTTTACTATATTTGACATAAACCAGACCTGATATTATGAATATAGTATGTATTGTTTCTAGATTTCAAAGTAATCCTAGAGAAAATCATGAATCAACAGTAAAAAAGATTTTTTGGTACTTACAAGGCACTGCAAATTGTGGATTATGGTATCCTAGAGATGAGAATTTTGATCTATGTGCATACACAGATACAAATTGGGCAGGAGATGTGGATGATAGAAAAAGCACCACCGGCGAAGCATTCTTTCTTGGAAAGAGATTAGTTTCTTGGTTGAGTAAGAAATAGAGTTGTACATCTTTATCAACAGCAGAATCAGAATATGTTGCAGCAGCAACTAACTGTACACAGGTACTATGGCTTAAGCAAATGTTGAAAGACATAAAGGTAAAATGAAAAGAACCTATTACTATATATTGTGATAACACTGCAGCAATTGATATATCTAAGAATCCAGTATTACATTCTTAAACAAAACATGTTTCTATCAAACTGAATTTTCTAAGGGAAAAAGTTGAAGAAAAGGAGATAAAACTAGTTTATGTGAATACTAAAGAACAACTTGCAGATATTTTCACAAAACCTTTACCTAAGGAGAGTTTTGAATATCCTAGAGATCAGCTTGGAGTCATACCACCACCGATAGAGACTTAGACAATTGATGATTGTCATCAACCGACAGAACTAAAAGACAAATCTTTTACTCTGGTCTTTGATGAGGAAGCTACTTCTTAGGGGGAGTAGTTGGTATATTGAATTGATTGGTATTTTGTATATGAACTTGGTTTTATTATTATAAATTTGGCATTTGATGTCAAAGGGGGAGAGATATCTATGGAAAAACACATTATCTTTTAAGAGAAATTTGGATAACACATGTTGCTCCCAGGGGGAGAGATTGTTGTTTAAGAGAGACTATTACTCTCTGTATTCTGGTTATGATCTTTTTGGAGAGATTGTTGGTTTTTGGTTTTTGGCATTTCTGTTTTGGCACTTTGATGGTTTTTCCATCTTGTGTTGCCATCAATGCCAAAGGGGGAGATTGTTAGTATTTTGGTATGGTTTTGTCATTGATGTCAACACCTACTAAAACACTAGCACTTTGGAGATCCAGCAGCATTCGTCAGCAAGCAAGTAACTATTGCACAGTTACTGGTATATGGTTCACCGGTAGGATATAATGATCACCGACACTTGAAATGATATATAAGGCACTCGGTAATGTTGAAGACATTGTGTGGACACTTTGTTTTGAAGAATTAATCATTGGTATAATCATATTTGCATATTTGCTTTTACCAGCAAATAGGTCCAGGGTTACCTAGGGTTACACCGACAGGATTATCTTTTCCAAATCAGCATGGCACGCTATGGAGATGATTTATTATTGTTGTAAATGCATTAAGTCGACATGTTTAATCGGTTATTGCATCGGATATTATATTGTTTGTAAAATATTTTTATTGTAATATCTTGTAGAGCCGACCTACTAAAATTGGTCTTAGGTTATGGTATAAATGTAAGATCTTATTTGTAAGATCGAATGAGGAATGTGAAAAAGAATTAAGAGAAGGTATATGTGAGATTAAGTAGAGTTATACACAAAGACATCATTTGAAGGTGAAGCTAGGTTTTTGTGGAAGCATATCAGCATTACACCGGTATTGAATCCAGCATATGAAGATGCTATTTTGTGCAGTACATTCTTATTGGATTTAACCATCCAACTATAGTTAGTGTGACTCCCATTTTGTGATTGAGCAGTGAACTCTAGGCTGTTGGCCTTTCTGCATGTGCAGACCCCATTTATCTACACTTACTATCTATAGTAGTATCATTTGATTGTGGGTAAGGTTTCCCACCATGGTTTTTCCCCTTACAGGGTTTCCACGTACAAATATTGGTGTTATGTGTTGTGGATGACTTTATGTTTGTGTTTCATGCATTAATCTTTATCGGTATAGCAATTAACTGTCAACACTATCTACCGACATACTTAACTGGTTTACCGATATTAAGTATTAAGTTGGTTAAGTTGTTTTTGGTTTGAATTTATTTGACAACTGATTCACCCCCCCCTCTCAGTTGTCTCCAGGACCTAACATTTTGCCCCACTATATTTTTCTCTTTTTCTTTGTTTGTAAGAGTTACATTGGTTCCTACATGGGTACCTAATTAGGCTTTGTTGTTGAGACCCATTCATAATTGCATTCATGTATTCATCATTGGCTCTTTAGCTTATCCCTAATTTAATCATAAGTAGGGGTGTTGGAGTAATTTGGGTCTATTATCTAATTATTTAAATAATTAGGTCATTTAATTACTTTATTCCCTCAAGCTAAACTTAAGTGATTTTTTCTTTTATTAGATTAGGCTAATTATAGCTTCAATTAGTTGAGCTATTCTTTAGTTCTTTGATCTTATTTCAGTTTCATAATTTTAGATTAGGTTTATATTGCTTTCTATAAAAAAAGTCATTCATTGTAATCCATCCAATTTCATTATAGGTTAATCTCGATATCTGAGTCTTCTTTAGATCAATTCTCTCTCGAGTTGATATAGCATTAATCATGTCTTTTTCTCTATAGATGTGATAGTGTTTTGGTTGTAGAAGATTCATGGTCTTGCAGAGTTGAACAAATAACTCCAACAAATGATAGTATTTTTTTTTTGGTCGGTAATAAGTTTTTGATTGTATTGATATGCAAAATAAGATAATACATTGTTCATAATACCAACAAATAACAAACCCAAAAATATCACAACTCCCACCATGTCCACCAATTATCACTATAAAATTAAGACGCACAAATAACAGTCCATTTGGCAGCCATTAACCAAGGCACCTAACAAAACAAGAGTTCTGTAGACATATAAATATGACCATATTCCTAAATGAATATTTTATGTTAATTCCTCTATTTAGTTAAATCTAATTTAATTAAATCACTCACATTCTTCTATTTAATTAAGTAAATTATTCAATTTATTTAGTTAAATTCACTTAAGCCCATTTAATTGAATAAATCATTTTATTTAATTAAATCCCTTCTTCTTACCTTTTAATTAAATTTATATTTAATTAATAGTTTACCCCAATTAAATAAATCTATTTTATTTAATTTCACAACTTACAACCAAATTAAAATAAAGCAATTTATTTTAATCCTATTATCCCTCACCCACTTGCATTTTCCTACATCTCCCACTTACCTCTCTAAACCCCCTTCTAGATTCTTCTAATCACTTCTAAATTAGCCTAACCCATCTCCTAAATATTGTCACATCCCTAAGCAAAGGGAAGTCACTTCTCAAACCCTCAAAGTCTTTGAAAACCATTAAAGGTTTTATGTCTCCAACAAGTTAACCTTGAAAGTCTTCCAAACCTTAAATGGTTAACTCAACCCTCTAGCATGATTAGAGAGTTTTTCTATTAACTCAACCTCCATATAACCCAAGGGTCTCATCAAGCATTTATTGCTTTGACCATGGTTATCCCTTTAACCTTTGCACAAGAGTTTACCCCTTGGGTAAAATCTTTATCCATTGGATAACCCTAACCTAACCTTAACCCTTACCTCCTAAGGTAACCATGAGGCATTATCAAGCATTTAATGCTTCTTACCTCTCCTCTCAACCAATCTTATGTTGACAATTGTTACCATTTCATTGGTGAAAATTGTAAACATGGATTGGCAACTTTGAAACTTGACCCTTGATTAACTCTTTCAATCCTGACCATCCATTGCCCTATTTTCACTATAAAATAGAGCTCTCATTCCTCCATTTTAAGGATCCATGCAAGCTTTTAGTATCTCATTTATGCTCAATTTTATCAATACTTCTAGCTTCTCTTTGTAATAGGAATTAATCTAATAAGCATTTTAGACTATTTCCTTTATCATTAGCTTAAATCATAAACTAGTATATCATGTTAGGATAGTATTGCTACTAATCTTGTCATCTTATAATCTAGTTTATTGCATTTGTAGAATCATGCATAGATAGGATGC
Source organism: Cryptomeria japonica (assembly GCF_030272615.1). Taxonomy (NCBI): domain Eukaryota; kingdom Viridiplantae; phylum Streptophyta; class Pinopsida; order Cupressales; family Cupressaceae; genus Cryptomeria; species Cryptomeria japonica. Next base: position 102,472,689 of record NC_081415.1, read on the forward strand.
ATTTCATATTTAAATCAGTCTAAAGCATCCCTCGTTCTTGCATTCGTCATCCCTAAGCCACTTTGCTCAGTGATTTGAGAGCAAAGGCATTGGCTTGAGGGACCTTGTGAGATAGAGAACCATGGAACCAACCTTGGGAAGTTGAATTATTCTCCATGACTCCATAACTTGCACCAAGAAGTCCTGCAGGTGTGTGAACAAGCTTCTTTGAGGCCACATTTTCACTTTTTAAGTTTCATTGACCCGCTTTTCCCACACACATTTTTGGCGCCCACCGTGGGGCACTACCCCATTAATCAAATCGGTTTTTAAAAATAAACACTTTTGCAGGTATGCAGGAAACAGGAATTAGTGCGTAGGGAACATCCCTTAGCGCATCTGGTTGATCTTTTAGCGCATCTGGCTCACTGTTTGGTGTGTGGAACTCATTCCCCAGTGCGTAAAGATCATACCTTAGCGCATCATCCTCACTAACATTTTCCTGTAGGTCTCGTTGTGGGAGAATAACAGAGTAGTGCATTTAGAAAATAGTTTAGCGTATCGGGTCTATCCAATAGCGCATCCTGACTATCTCATAGCATGTGCAGTCTATTCTATAGCGCATCATAGATAGAGGTAAAACTAAAAACTGTAACCGAATGTGGAATTAGACTTGTTGAAGTCCACCAAACCCACAAATTTTCTAACAATTTTACTTGGTATCTTACAGGGTTTTTAACAGTTTTCTTGCAGAGGGGAGCTTAATTTCATTTCTAGGATCAAAAATAGTTTAAGTTTTTACTAACTTAGTTAAGTTAGTTTAAATATACAGCTTTTTTTTAATTCTTGTTAGGTAAAATTGAACTCATTTTGTTTGGGCCTTAAAAAGAACCACAAAAACAATTTTCCTTGCTTTCTAGGAGAGAAAATTTTCAAATTGGGTCTTAAAAAGAATAAATCAATTTTTCAAGTTTTGCAAACAAATGGCTTAAAAAGAACTTCACCATCCTTTGGTGTATAAAAGGATCCATTTTAATTTTTAGCAAAGTAAAGAATCACACAAGGTCCAAAAGTCTTTTGCAACTAAAGAGGGAAGATCTTCCCCTTTCAATCGATTTCTTTTGTTGACCAAGTTCTTTTTAAAAAAAATAGATCAGAAAATCATTGCCTTGAAGGGTTAAAAGGAACACCATGTTTTCGTGGAGCAACATCTCCATATAGAATTAGCAAATTATTGCTTTGAAAGGCTAAAAAGAACTTGTGTGCTTTGTTTTGAAAGTGGAAGGTATAAGCTCTCCCCTTAATTAGGTGATCAAAAAGCCAAACCACTCTTAAAGCTTTCTTTAATTCAAGCAATAAATCCTTTATCAGGCCTTCCTTCCCGAGGGGTTGAAAAACTCTTAAAGCCATTTTTGGCTGGTGTGAAGGGAACGACCTAAGTGGGAAATGACTTTGAAGCCATGTGTTCCAACCCACTATAATCAAAAGTGGAAAGTGACGAAAGTCCTTTTCAATGGTTGCGCACAACGATTAGTCTTCCCCCAGTATCCTTGAGATATGCAAAGCCTTTGTTCTAAAGGTTGGGAAGCCTCCTGAGGGAGTTTATCATTGACGACCGAACATGAAGCTTGATTATGAATCTTAGTATAGAAACTTTCAGCTGAGTCAGTAACTAGACATTTGTAATATCATAGTGCAAGGGTGGGAAAGAATCCGTCTCCAAGATCGCTCACCATATATCTCCCAAGATAACTAATCAATTGTGAAGCAATTCACTTTGAGTTAATTTTTGGCGAAAGGCAAAAAAATAGGCGCCCCCTAGGGGGTGACACGGTTGTTTGAGCTAATGGAGTATCGACACTAGTGGGCTATGATATTGCTTATGACCTTTGAATAAAGAGTCTGATTGAAGTGCATGTTGTATCTAAACTTGTCAAAACATTGGGGATTTAAACACATCTTCGCAAAACATACACTTATTGTTTAGATTAAGCAAAATGGTTGTCTCTTTGGTGTCATGCTTTCATTTGTTACTTCAAAAAATCATCCATCAGCATTAAAAACTCAAAGCAAAATTTCAAAATTGCAGAAAAACAACCAAGTCAAAATATATCAGGGCAGTTTAGCACATAAGAGCAACTTCTTAGCGCATGGAAACCATCTTTTAGCGCATTAGACCTTTCTTTTAGTGCATTAAGGCTTAACAGTAGCGCTTCATCAGAATCTAAAAACTAGCAGTTGCAATTAGCGCATTTTGAAAGCAGTTTAGCGCGTTGAAGCATCAACTTAGCGTGTGAAAGCCAAGATTTAGTGCATAGGGTTAAACTGTTAGCCCATAGGCGGCCCATATTGGCGCATAACCTTTTGAACAAGGCCAAAACAAAAATTATCAGTATTAACCAATTAGCGCGTATCAGGGGGTAGCATAGCGCATGGAGTCTTTTCTCTAGCACATTTAGAACTTTCTATAGCACATTGCATCTTTGTTTTAGCACATAGCAAAAACCAAAAAAATAGGGGGCAAAACAAAGGTCAATTTTGAAAATTTTAAAAACAAATTCGAAAGCTTTCCTTCATCAACCTGAACTTCATCAAGTAGAAAACCAAAAACAGAGTATCAAAACCTATTTCCAAAGCAAAATTTCTATCAAACAAAGTTGTCTAAAATCTAAAGTTGGTCGCAAGGAAACATATCTCTCCTATCAAAATCAGGAAGCATCATCACAAGTGGAAAACAAGTCCTTCAATCAAACGAATTTTTATCCCAAAACACACTTGTTTTAAAAACTTCAAGTTGTCAAATCGAGTTTCCATATAGGGAAAGCTCGTATTCCATATCATTTGACACACTTTGTCGTGAGGGGGCATCTAAACCTTCACTTTGATAAAGTAAAACTTGAGTTTCCAAAAACAAGCTAAACTGAATCCAAAAACAAATCAAAGGAAACCATTGATCGCTTGCGCATGACTAATCCTCATATTATGAGAAGAAAGAATATTTATCATAACACTAAGTTGAAGAAACAACAATCGAGTTCTTCGAAACTTGCCAAAAGAAATAAATTTTTATACATCAATCGCCAACTCTTCAAATCTCATCAAACATTCCTTCATCATATACGATTATATCTTCAAAACAAAACAAACAAATTTGACAAGGAACCATTGAGGAGTAGAGCATTCTGGTAAAAGTCCGCATTTAGCCAACAAATAAATCATGGAGGAAAGATCAATCCAGCATTCTTTCCCGAAGAGTGCATTAGTTATAACATACCCCAATTTGAACCACCAACCCCTGAACAAAACATTGAAGAAGAGTTCATTCCTTTTGTCATAGAAAGCTTCTACTAGATGCTCGATATTACCCGCTCTCAATGAAACAAACAAAGTGAAATGCAACTAGAATCTAGCATGAATCAGAGATTATCAAATCCGTTTTAGCGTCCAAATCTAGAGAACACTCACAAGCAAAGGAGTTAAAATTCTTAAAGATTTAGAACAAGATCTCAACATTACGAATATCAAGAATGACAAAGAGAGGAAGTAGCACATGACCCTGAGCAAGATATCCCTGAACAAAATTTGCCAGAACAAAATACCCCTAAGCAAAACATCCCCGAGTGAAACATACCATTCCACATACCATTTCAGCCCAAAACTAATGCAAGGGAAGAGCTCTTCCCTCGGCAAAATAATGCACCTTTGATTGCTCTCACTCAACAAATGCAAATGTTACAAAGACAAATGCAAGACATGCAACAAGGGACAACAATATGATATTCATTAATTGAAATTTGTCCTTATCCTTTTGACAGACGGTTAAACATGGTGCCTTTTCCCCCAAACTCGGACATTCCAAAATTCAACAAATATGATGGGAAAAGTGATCCCTGTGATCATGTTCGATAATTCTGTACCATGAGTCTTGAATTTGCTCATGATGATACCTATTTGATGAGGTTATTCCCCAGAAGCTTGGGAGGGCAAACAATGGAATGGTTATCCAAAATCACGCCTCCCGTCAGATCATTCGATGAACTAGTCAACAAATTCATAACTCAATTTTCCTATAACATTCAACATGCTATCACTATGCTAGATGTCTGTAACACCAAACAGAAAAATAATGAAACATTCATGGTATTCCTTCAACGTTGGTGGCGTATGGTTTCAAGATATCCTCGAGATGTGCCTGAAAATGAAAAGATGGAGATTTTCATCGACAACTTGAATAGTGAGATGAGTTACATACTCAAGCTTCAATGCATACCATCTTTCGCCAAATTGATTGAGAATGGCATCCAAGTAGAAGAGGCATGTGTCAAGAAAAGAATGTTGAAATTCTTAAGAGAAGGAACAAGTTCATCCAATTACAACAATCAAAACAATAATAACTTAGACAAATCCAGATTCTGGACCAAAAACAAAAACAATGGAAACGAAGGAGGCAATGAATCAAATGATCCAAAATCAAAGCAACCCGTGCTCGCGTTATCAGGTAATCCTCAAGCTACAAAAAATCACAAAGGTGCTAACCCAGGAACTAGCACTTATGCATCAAATACCAATCAAGATCAACTCAACACAAGCAACACCAATCGGGGACCTAATCCAAACTCACGGGGTAATGCAAACAACTTTCCAAAATGCATTTACACACCATTGGGGAAATCACTAGAGTCAGCATTCAGAGAACTCTTGGCGAACAAAATTATCTCTTTACCAACAATCAACAACTTTGAACCATAAATCAAACCACCCTGGTGGAATGACTCACACTTTTGTGATTTTCATCGCAACAAAGGTCATCAAACAAATGATTGCATGAGGCTGAAAAACATTATTCAAGACATGATTGATAGAGGCAATTTAACAATCAATGGTCTCAAGAAAAATGGTGACCATGGAGCCTTCAAGAGTCCTCTTCCAAACTACAATAAGGATGGAGTTTCAACCTTAAACGATACATGTGGAGCTCGTATCAATCACGTATACAATAACACCATCAATCACATATCAGCTGAGGATAATCAAGTCAATGTTATCACAATCAAGGACATGCATGAACATGAATCCGTCAACGTAACAACCGGATCTCAAAAATATGTCTTGAAGGGAAGTATGTCAACAACAAACACCATACCCAAAATTCAATATGATCTAGTCAGTCAACTGCGCAAAACTCTTGCTCAAATATCTATACTAGAGTTGCTAAAACTTTCACCAAAACACAAAGACATATTAGAACAAGCGTTACTAGAAACAAATGTACCTCAAGATTTGGATGCTGACAAATTCCAAGCCATGGTGGCTCATATGATAGGGCCTCATAACCTCACTTTTTCTGAGCATGATAATATCTCATTGAGCCATCCGTACAATACTCCACTCCACATTCAAGTCTTGGTCTACAAGCATCGAGTCAAAATAGTATTAATAGATGGAGGGGTTGGACTCAATATCTGTACCTTAAAACTTATCTGTGCATTAGGCTTCTCTAAGCAATCTATTGATCCACGCAAAAAGATCACTATCAAAGCATATGATGATGAAGAAAGATCATCCAAAGGAACAATAATGTTGCCAATTCAAGTAGGACCAATATAAAAGGACACCATGTGCCAAGTCTTGGACATAGACATCACATACAATATCTTATTGGGTCGACCTTGGATACATGAAATGCAAGCAATACCTTCTACTTATCATCAGTGTGTTAAGTTCCCCTACATGGATAGGAGATTTCCATATCAACAGATCATAATCCTTTTCAACATTGTAATGCTATGGGAGCAGCCCAAGACAGCTTGGTTCCACATAATAGAGAAAAACAAAGTAACTCATCACTAGATCTTCAGCAAGAAAAGTCTACGTCACTATTTATAAATTTCAAGCAGAAAATGAAAATCAAAGAACAAGGCATGGGGGAGTACTCTTTGGAACCCATGTGTTTGGCCAACTTACCAACATCACCTAAATCTCATGGATTACCTACAACATCAACACATCAAGCAACCTAGCCCATCACCAAGTTTGATGGCACATTTATTCAACTAGGCACTCTAGCACATGAATTAGAGGAAAAGGACATCCTTAGTTGGTTGTACAAAGATGAGGAAGAAGACAGAGCGACTACTGTGGAGGTAGCTATACCAACACACCTATATGGAAAAGGCTACTTAATCATGAAACAAATGGGATACAATGGCAAATGACCTATTGGCAAGTGTCAGGAAGGCATCACAGAACCATTGGATCCTCCTTCACAATTCAGTAAAGACAAAAAAGGATTGGGCTTTGAACTCAATCTACTACCAAAGAGGGCACCATGCAAATATCAAAAACCTTAGTGGAAGGCCAAGAAGAAGTACAAGGAAGACTCCTAGTAGGAGGCACTATTTGAGTTAGCTAAGACGATATGTAAGGAACATGAACATCAAGAAAGAAAGCAACATCAAGAGAAGCCCATCATTCAAAAGAAGGCAACATATATAGAAGTACATCATATTCAAGAACTAATATCCAACAAAGAAGAATCCCTTCCTGATTACATCATTCCTCCCTGAGGAGAGACAGTATATGAACAAATGCAAAAAGTGGAAACAGGATCTGACACAGAATTAGAGAAAACTATCAAACTTGTATCAATCATCAAAGACTTGTTCTCACCCTACAACATACCAGTTCACAACATTGCTAGAATCTGGGATGATACCTCTAAGACTGATTCCAATGAATATGAATGGGGCAGTTAATCTAACATTACTGAAGATATTTGTGGAAATGACAATAATACACCCATCTCTCAAGAAGAACACAACACAAAATCTAGACCACTGGAATTTGGTCCACAAAATATCTATGACGCCAAGGAAAATGAGCAGCGACATTATGAGCAAGTTTATACGGAAAATGATACCATCGAAGACCTTGACAAAATCCTTAATTCCTTTAACACCCCAACCAATCACAAGGATAACTCCGTCCTGACACTTACAACAGCAGAACTTGATCCACCTAATGACTCCTTACCACTTGTCTTTCCTGACCTCATAGACTGGGATGAACTCGACACTCATGATATACCAATTTTCCCAAATGATGAATCCATTATGCATTACTTATGTACCGTTAACCCAGAAAAAGACTCTACCAGTGAAAAAAGTAACGACATCTACAATCAGGGGAGTGCCAAGTCTCTTAGTCACAAAAATGAATAAAATAAAGGATCTACTACTGAAAACCAGTCAATGGAAGCAATAGATCACAAAAAAATAAAAATAAAGGATGCATCTGAGGGTGAAAACCTTTTTAAGGCACCTAAGGATGGGAGACTTGACACTCTTCCTGAGAATTATCATGAGCGATCACCCATATTGATTGAGCCCACTCAATCAATCAACATTGGTACTACAGAAGCAACCAAAAATATACACCTTGCAGAATCTCTGACAGAGGAAGAAAGATCAAAATTTGTTAAATTTTTTAAAGAAAAGCAAATAAACTTTGCTTGGTCATATGCAGATATGCCTGAGATTGATCCACAATTGATCATGCATCACCTATCCATTACTCCAGGAGCTAAGCCAATCAAGCAAAAACTACAAAAAATGAATCCACATGTGGCACTCATGGTTAAAGCTGAACTGAAGAAACTATTAGATGTTAGGTTCATTCAACCTATCAACTATGCTAAATGGATTTCCAACATTGTACCGATATCAAAACCAGATGGCAGTATCAGAATATGCACTGATTTCAGAGATGTCAATAAAGCTTGTCCAAAGGACGACTTTCCTTTACCCAATATCGACATCATTGTAGACCTCACAGCAAGCCATGCAATGCTATCACTATTGGATGATTTTTTGGGCTATAATCAAATCAAGACAACCCCGGAGGATCAAGATAAAACAACGTTTACCTATCCTTAGGGAACGTACTGTTGGAACGTCATGCCTTTTGGCTTAAAGAATGCAGGAGCAACTTATCAACGAGCAATGACAACAATCTTTCATGACATGATGCATATGTTCATGGAGGACTATGTGGATGATTTATTAGCTAAATCCTTCACCAGAGAAGAACATCTAAGCATCTTAGAAAAGATTTTTGACAGATTGGAGAAATTCCAAGTCAGGCTCAACCCTAAGAAGTGTGTCTTTGGGGTCACATCAAGCAAGTTACTAGGCTACATAGTTTTAGATAAGGGTATTGAACTAGATCCAGTGAAGGTACAAGCCATTATGGAGATACAACCACCAAAGAACATCAGTCAGCTTAGATCTCTACAAGGATGACTCCAGTCAATCAGGCGATTCATCGCTCAACTAGCAAATAAAAGTCTCTCATTCAATCATTTGCTACATAAAAATGTACCATTCAGATGGGAAGCCACATGTGCTGAATCATTTTATCAAATCAAGAAATATTTAATGAACCCACCAGTTCTAGTACCACCAATCACAGGGAAGCCACTCATTCTCTACATTTCAACAACAAACATATCACTAGGGGCATTGTTAGCACAAGAAGATCAACAAGCCAAGGAGCAAGCTATCTATTACATCAGCAGGACATTGAACGGATATGAACTCAACTACACATTCATTGAGAAGGCTTGTCTAACAGTGGTATTTGCGTCTCAAAAGTTCTGGCACTACATCTTATCTCACACCATTAAGCTAGTTGCAAAAATCAATCCTCTCAAATATTTACTCAGCAAAACAACTCTTACAGGCCGATTGGCTAAATGGGTCATGATTCTCAGTGAATTTGATAGCCACTACATAGAGCGGCAAGCTATCAAAGGACAATCAATTGAAGATCAAGTAGCTGAAGCACCACTACCTAGAAAACAACCTATGGAGATCAAATTTCTAGATAGAGATGTTCTTGATATCTCTACAACACAATGGACCTTATACTTTGATGGATCATTTACTCAATATGGCTCAGGTGCTGGCATTCTGTTCATCACTCCTGAAGGACACACCATACCAAGATCATATAGGCTTATGTTTCCATTCACAAATAACATTGTTGAATATGAGGCATTGGTTATAGGCATCAAAATGGCCACAGAATGGAGAATCACATAATTAAAAGTCTATGGAGACTCACAACTGGTTATCAATCAAATCAACGATGACTATCAGACAAAGGACGACAAGCTGCTACCATACAAGCGAATGGTGAATGATTTCAAACAATATTTGTACACATCACCTTTGAGAAAATACCAAGGTTGGACAACAGAGCAGTCGATGCAATGGCTACTATCACTTCACTACTGCAAATTCCAGAGCAATAGAGTCATTACGAGTTTCAAGTAGAGCAACTATTCTCCCCAGCCTATGACCATTCTGATTCCAATGTTATCTATGCCTTGACTGGTTCTGATTCTCCATTATATGGCCCAATATATGACTATCTAAAGAATAATTTCCTACCCATTGACCTATCTCGAAACCAAAAATGTAACTTTATCCGACAAGCTACCTATTATACTCTTACTGTTGATACTTTGTACCATCCAGGTCTAGATGGTACTCTTCATCATTGCCTTGATCGTAATGAATCTGACTCCGGCTTTACACGAGCTTCACAAAGGTATCTATGGTACACATTCCAGTGGTACTACTCTTTCTAAAAAGCTTCTAAGAATGGGATATTATTGGCCGACAATGGAAAAAGGCTCTTATCACTTTGCAAAGAAGTGTCCTAAATGCCAAATCCACGGCAATCTTATACATGCACCAGCACAAGAATTGTAGCCATTCATAACATCCTAGCCCTAATGTCAGTGGGGACTAGACTTAGTCGGCAAAATTCATCCTTCATCTTCAAATGGACACAAGTTCATTATAACTGTGATCGAATACTTTACCAAATGGATTGAAGCAGTTCCCATGACCACAGTGACTGGGAAACAAATTTCCTCTTTTATCCTTAATTATCTGATTTGCATATATGGCATTCCAAGTTCCATCATCATAGATAATGGATGACCTTTCAAGAACCAAGATGTATGAGAACCATGTGAAAAATTTAAAATCCAACATCATTTTTCCACACCTTACTACCCACAGGGGAATGGTCATGCAGAAGCATCCAACAAAACAATATTAAAAATCCTAAAGAAAACAGTGAATGATGCAGGCAAAGATTGGCATATACAACTCAATCCAGCACTTTGGGCATACAGAACTAGCATCCGCACACCTATGGGAGCTACACCATATTCACTGGTATATGGATCAGAGGCAATTTTACCCTTGGAGGTAGAAATTCCATCTCTCTGAGTCTCTCTAAAAGGCTTAATCCCAGATGAAGAGTATCGAGTTAACCGACTGCAAGAGCTTGAACTTCTAGATGAAAGACACCAACGTGCCTACACTCATCTCAAAGCATATCAGCAATGCATGTGCAGGAGCTACAACTACAAGGTCATTCCCTGAATTTTTTAAATTGGTGACCTGGTACTCAAAGAAAATCCTATAAATCAACAAGATCGGGAAAAGAAAGGGAAATTTGAACCTAACTGGTTAGGTCCCTATGTCATTATATCAGCCTATGGATCAGGCACCTATCAGCTAACAACTTCAGAAGGAGATGTGCTCAACTAACCAACTAACAACATCCATCTGAATAAATACTACACTTAAGTAGACTAATGCATGGAAAAGTCAAAAATAAAAAAATAAAAAAATCAAGAAAAAGCAAATAAAGAGGTACAATAAAAGCAACTGGTGAAAACCTGACAACAAGTGCTATTGTGAGAGGACAACTCATCTATCTATATCTATACCATTATATCCACAGTAAAGCACTATCGGCCATTGCCCGACATTTTTATCACAATATCCATCCACAACATACTTAGCGTAGTCAATATCCTGATTTATCATCATATCCTTTTGTTGCATCTCACCATGGCTTGGTAATCCCTGTACATATCCACCTTAAAAGGTACACTTGGCTAGGGGTAGTATTAATCAGAAACTTGAAACATGTTCAAGATGTCAAAACTTGTCACAAACTCAGAACATCATATCCAGCAAACAAAACTCACACAATCGCAAACCCACACATTGATCAGTTAACAAGATTCACAAAATATGATAGCTGATTTTTTTAAGTATCAAATGTTGCATCTTGCACAAAGTTTTGACTATTTTTTCACTTGAACTTTTTGAAATTATTGGATCCTCTAAAATTTTCTCAACAAATGCTTTGCACCAGAGAAAGTCGTGGGGATTCCAATATTTTTTAGTTTTCTGTCTGTGAGGCAATCATTTGTACTATGTAAATACTTGTCTCAAGACGTGATTCACCACATATCATTGAAGACATGCTTCCACTTTACGCATACAAATGGTTTAATCTTGTCTGTTTATACGCAATCCACAATCAGGTCGTCCTAGTTCAATTATACCTTGACACTTGTGCTATCTTGCAAAATCAAAAATCATGTAAATTTTTCTCAGGTCATTATGGTTCAATTATACCATTATGCTTGTATAAATTTTCAACATATCCCAAAATAAATCAATGCTCAATGATGATACATACAAAGAAAGCAAACAACATGTGGCTATATAGGAATGACAAATGCAGAATGAGGATGCTCCAAAACATTTAGTTGCATATCATTTAACATTTAGTTGCATATCATTTTACAATTAACAAGCATATCATTATCATTCATCTCATTTTCAAGATACATCTCACAGCATATCATTATCATACATCTCATTTTCAAGATACATCTCACAGCATATCATTATCATACATCTCATTTTCAAGATACATCTCACAGTATATCATATCATACATCTCATTTTCAAGATACATCTCACAACATCATGCATTATCACATCATATTCATCACATATCACATCACAGGCATCTATCTAAGCATTGCATCATCATAGAATAATTAAAAACATATAGAAAGAATAATCCATAACACATCACATAGGGATCAAGGAAAATGGTGTCATATATATATATATATATATATATATATATATATATATATATATATATATATATATATATATATATATATATATATATATATATATATCTCAAAAATGATCAATGTACAAAATATATCATGTCTGTGTCAATACAACAAAATGATCAAAATACAATAAAGACAACGTCTCTCAGGTATGACTATCTCCTGAAGGAGACAGTCTCGCTGTAGATGTCCCAGCACCTAGATCTCCAGGTGGATCCTGTCTAGGAGGCCCTGTCATGCCTCTGCCCTCTGTCCTCGACCCAGTATCTCGAGATCGACTGGATCTCGAAGCGGTAAAACTCTGCACTCGAAACTCCCTGGGCACCGCATCCTCATAATGGTGTCAGTAATACTCTACCTCTTTGGCTCTCAATGACAACTCTCTCAAGGTGTCTCTCATCGGGCCACCTGCTGCAGCTCTCTGCAAACTCACTGCGAGCTCCTCTACTCGACCTTGACGGTCTATCTCAGTATCACGCTCTGTGGTCAGCTGGGTAATCTGATGCTGATGCACCAACAATTGTGTCTGTAACTACTCTAGCGATCTAATCAGAGCATCCTCCACATGCATTGGAATCTGCATCTGCAGCGGTACCTATGAAGGGGTACCCCATGTCCCTCTACCTATCCTCAGTGCAGGTGGAGGTAAAACATTTGACCTCCTCCTCTGAGCCGATCGTCTGGCGTCATCATACCCTCCCACTACCTCTATCACCTCCCCAACCCTCTCCTCACCCCTAGCTCTGATAGCCAAACCTCCTCTCCCTCTATCCATCACAGCCTGCCGCATAGCTCTCTCCACCAGTATCCCCCTATCACCACCATCTCCACCCCTATCTCCTCTCCTCCCCCAATCCAATCTCCCTCTATCTCCTCGCTGACCTCGACCACCTCCTCCACCATCTCCCCCATCACCTCCTCCCTCATCTACCTCCTCATCGTCATCAAAATCTAGAATCATCTTAGCTAGATCTGATATCCTGGCCACTGCACGCGCTGCAAAGAGTGCTGCAAACTCATCTGTCAGCCCAAAATCCACTATCTCAGAGGCATAATTCCAAATCTGGCTGGCTAAATGAAATAACTCCTCCACTGTCACTGCACTATCAATCATAGGTCCCCAATCCAAAATATCCTATCTCCGTCGAGCATAAAAACATGCTCCCTGTGGAATCCCCTACTGTCGCATCACCCGGCTATGCAAAAACCTCTAAATAACAAAGGGCGTCCGCCCTATCAAATATCTGGTCATATAAACGTAGGGCATCTCCATCCCATCCTCTGCTCATACCTCGCAACCTGTATATGGTCATCAGATGACCGTATCAATATCGTCCAAAACTCTCCTCCAGTGCTCTAGTTTTCCTAGCTTACGTTGGATAACTATCCCTTAGTATCCATATGCATACGCACACCCAATCGGCCTATCTCTATCCGCTAGTGGCCTAGTTGCAGGAATATGCTCCCACGCCCATACCTATAGCAGTGTCACTCCAGCTGATAGACTGCAATAACCCAAGTATACCACCTGATGCAAATCCCTGTATAGGTGGGCCAACATAGCCGACCCCCATGCAAATTGACGACCCTGCATCATCATGTCCTCCAAAACCAATCCCCACCCCATGACCAGTCCCTTCGACCTACGGTCGGGACATAGGAAACCACCTATAAAACCTGTCAGCACTGATGGTAGGGGAGCATAATCCAAATCTAAGAACTCCTGCCAGGGTATCTCATACCCGCAAACGGTATCATCCTGAAAAATTTGGCAAAGTGCCTCAGTCCCACCCTCCTCAGTCTACACATAGGGTAGCAATGCACCTACCACAGGAATCCATAGAATCTGATAGTAATCCTCAGGCGTCACTGTGATCTCGCCTGTCGTCAAATGAAAGGTGTTCATATCATTGTGCCACCTCTCTGCCAATGCTGTCAATAAACCCTAGTTCATGATAAACTGAGGCATCTCTAACAACAAGGACAGGCCACACCTCTCAATAATATCTCTATCAACTTGTGTCAATCGTGGTATCAATGACCACGGTCTCAGAAATCACTCACGCAACTGAATCACTCCAAGACACTCATGTCAAAAAGCAAAACAAGTCCAATATCAGTTTCCTCATCAAAAAGATAGATATCACAATCAAATTCATATCAAAACTTGAAACTTTGAAAATCTAAATCAAGTTCCACATCATATCAATACATCAAATCATATCAACTTGTAACACAACTCAAGTTTCACATTCATATCAACTTGTAACACAACTCAAGTTTCACATCCATATCAGCTTGTCAAACAACTAAATTTTTTAAATCAATGTAGCTTGTAAAACAACTCAAGCTCTACATATATATTAACTTGAAACAATTCATATCAAATCAAGTTCATATCAAAAACATTCATATCAAAAACCATATCATATCAAATCAACATCAAATCTATATCAACTTGAAAAATTGCAAATCAAATCAAGTTATATCAGAAATCATATTGGACAACTTATCATAGCAATGACAGCAGACACACAGGCTGACAATTTGCACCTATCCCAGCAGAACTGACATTAACCTACTAATTTTCTTCATCCAAAAATCACACTATACCAAAAATTTTCTCTATGCGCTAAACAATCTTGTCTAAGTGCTAAACTGCTTACCATGTGCTACCCTATTCTCGCTAAGCACTACCCAATCTACCTTGTGCGCTAGCCAACACCTACGCGCTACCCTTTTCTCCCAAAGCACCACCTAACTTATCCCAAGTGCTAAACTACCCTAGGCACTATTCTATTCTACTCTTGTGCTGCATATCTAACCCTATGCTCTAGGTCATACCTACACGCTACCTAGACCTACCCATGCAACCTCCTAGAAACCCTATGCACTAGGTATCTTCTATGCACTACTCACTTTTCCCTCTGCACTACCCTGTGATCCCAGTGCACTAACCTAATCCTAAGTGCTACCCTAACCTACCGATGCGCTACCCTACACTTTTCAAACGCTACCCTATTTCATTAAACCCTACGCGCTATGAAACCTATCGTATACGCTATGTTTTGACCCAGACGTGCTAACCCGATAGATCCACATGACAAATTTGAAAACATGACTAAAAATGACAAAATCAAAAATCAAAAAGGGGTCAAAAAGGTTGACTTACTGGTGGTCCATATGCGATGGGCCCCTAATACCTCCACATGCACTCAAATCGATGAGAAGAATACGGAATTGCCATGTTGACTTCTCTCCAGAATCACTTTCTAAAAAGTCAACAAGCACAAATAAGACAAAAAGAAATAACTTTTCCCCTTTTATAGGGTAAATCAAAATTAGGGTTACATAGAGGAACACGTAAATAGCTCGCAGTGTCTCCTACAACCCTACCCAACATCATTATCGGGAGATGAATCAATTTATCACATTCAACATAAACAAAAATTTAAAATGTAGTCAAATTTATCAAGACAAATGACATTTTCAAAATTTTGATTCATCTCTCGAGGGGGCATTATCAACATCATTTTTCAAATCTGGGGCATGACATAAACATCTCAACATAAAAACTGATCATAATCAAATCATGACGACACATCATTTTCTTTGAATCAACATGTGCACACATGTCACTTCAAAGAGGGGCAAAATGTAGACATATAAAAATGACCATATTCCTAAATGAATATTTTATGTTCATTCCTCTATTTAGTTAAATCTAATTTAATTAAATCACTCACATTCTTCTATTTGATTAAGTAAATTATTCAATTTATTTAGTTAAATTCACTTAAGCCCATTTAATTGAATAAATCATTTTATTTAATTAAATCCCTTCTTCTTACCTTTTAATTAAATTTATATTTATAATAGTTTACCCCAATTAAATAAATCTATTTTATTTAATTTCACAACTTACAACCAAATTAAAATAAAGCAATTTATTTTAATCCTATTATCCCTCACCCACTTGCATTTTCCTACATCTCCCACTTGCCTCCCTAAACCCCCTTCTAGATTCTTCTAATCACTTCTAAATTAGCCTAACCCATCTCCTAAATATTGTCACATCCCTAAGCAAAGGGAAGTCACTTCTCAAACCCTCAAAGTCTTTGAAAACCATTAAAGACTTTATGTCTCCAACAAGTTAACCTTGAAAGTCTTCCAAACCTTTAATAGTTAACTCAACCCTCTAGCATTATTAGAGAATTTTTCTCTTAAATCAACCTCCATCTAACCCAAGGGTCTCATCAAGCATTTATTGCTTTGACCATGGTTATCCCTTTAACCTTTACACAAGAGTTTACCCCTTGGGTAAAAGCTTTATCCATTGGATAACCCTAACCTAACCTTAACCCTTACCTCCTAAGGTAACCATGAGGTCTTATCAAGCATTTAATGCTTCTCACCTCTCCTCTCAACCAGTCTTATGTTAACAATTGTCACTATTTCATTGGTGAAAATTGTAAACATGGATTGACAACTTTCAAACTTGACCCTTGATTAACTCTTTCAATCCTGACCATCCATTGCCCTATTTTCACTATAAATAGAGCTCTCACTCCTCCATTTTAGGGATCCATGCAAGCTTTTAGTATCTCATTTATGCTCAATTTTATCAATACTTCTAGCTTCTCTTTGTAATAGGAATTGATCTAATAAGCATTTTAGACTATTTCCTTTATCATTAGCTTAAATCATAAACTAGTATATCATGTTAGGATAGTATTGCTACTAATCTTGTCATCTTATAATCTAGTTTATTGCATTTGTAGAATCATGCATAGATAGGATGCATTTCATATTTAAGTCAGTCTAAAGCATCACTCATTCTTGCATTCGTCATCCCTAAGCCACTTTGCTCAGTGATCTAAGTGAAAAGGCATTGGCTTGAGGGACCTTGAGAGATAGAGAACCATGGAACCAACCTTGGGAAGTTGAGTCATTCTCCATGACTCCATAAATTGCACCAAGAAGTCCCGTGGGTGTGTGAACAAGCTTCTTTGAGACCATATTTTCACTTTTTAAGTTTCATTGACCCACTTTTCCTGCACACATTTCAAGTTCTATCACCAAACAACACCTAACCTCAATAACATAAAACATAAATTTTCACTCAAAGTTATCTCTCATGTGGGTTCTCCGCATTCAACCTATCAAGAATTCGTCGCACTTTCTCTGTACGGGCCCACAGTTGCAGCTCTAGTCCCATCTCCATCCACGCTATCTCGTGCGCCACCTGAAGAGCTTCCTCAACCTACATCAACCAAGCAAACGTCTTGAATGCTTCCCATCCTCGCAAAGCTGCTACTTTGCATCTTTCCTTAAATTCATCCTCTAGCCCACACACAAAGTGAATGTGGTTTCCTTGCTCCTCGACACCTTCAAAAACATCGATTCCAACCCCCGGGATGACCCATTCAAGAATGGACTCTAGACCATCCAAATAATCCTTTGTAATGAGCTCTTTCAAAATTTACTGGACCTTATCCACTATGTTTTCAAACTCCAGCCCCCATGCCACAATCATTGAATAAATATCCATATTTGTTTGATATCGATGGCTAATGTATACAATGTTCTCACTCAACATCAACTTCACCCCCTCCAACAAACGCTCATCATTGTAGAGAAAAGCCCATGTAAATGTCTGTTAGATGCCTTTCCCACAAAAGGCACAAGCTTCTTCTATGTTTTGAAAGTAAAATTCGCCTCCATATTCACAAAGCTATAGTACCACCACCCCCACTGCTTAGAAAACAACTCTTCTGCAACTAAGAGCAATAATACCACTAAAACAAAATGAAATCACTCTCACTTATTCATTAATTCAAAATCATTATCAATCCTTCCTTCTTGAGCAATCCAAACTTCACCACCACCAAAGTCCTTTTACATCACTGCAAATTGTAAATGTGTTTTCAGAGTATAGCATATCAACCTTCCATATGAACCAAGAGTGACTACATTTCATTTTCATATTAATTAGCAAGTCCTACATCTAAAACTCTTATTCTCTAAGTTTTTCGGGGATTCCAACAACTACCACATATTCCATATCATCAATGACAAAATTTTGAATATCTTCCAGCTGAGAATCATGTTCTTCCTTAAATTTGCTATCCCATTTAGACAGTACATTTGTTTCTTTATTTCCTTCTCTTCGCACATGGGATATCTTGAAGTCTATGAAATATTTCATATCATGAATTATTTTCCAAACAAACTTGTTAAGTATCCAAGCCTACATTTCCCCTTTAATGATTGCATTGATAATAATCAATGAATCATCTTCCAGGTGTAGTTTCTGGAAATTGAGTTTCAAACCCCCCATTCAATGGTTAAATATGCTTCTTGCACCTCAGTGATGCAAAGAGTAGTGGATCTCAACAAAAAACTCTTGGACAACCATACCCCTCAACCTTTCTTGGTTAAAACACACCTACTCAAATCACCTATCAAGACCTTTCAATGTTAAAATCATGCATTCTTAATCCACCAAACTCCACATACTAACTTAACACCATCATTGACCTTTCTTGATCATGACAACAATATGCATCTTGATTGCAATAACAAGGTTTATCACCTACTCACTTCCCCTAGGCTCACAACTGGGGTTCACACCTTTCACTTGGGGTTTAAATACCCTAAAAAATTGGTAGACTATTCTAAGATTGTATTTGATGGTTTACACCCAACCATGACCTTAACTAGGTCCGCAACAACTCCAAACAAAACCCTGTTATGTTGTCTTTATGATAGTCAATTACAACCTTCACAAACCCAACACACAAACCCTCCATTAAAAGGCCTCTCTAAGCATTAGAATTAATTCACTACTCACCCTATGATTTTTTCACACTCCATCATACCATTAGGCTAATCAAAAATAACTTTTTGATTAAATAAAACCAAAATTACCTTCTTGTTGTCCTCTTCGATATACCTATACACAAAGGTATATAAATTTTGAACCGGTTGAAAAATCCTCGATCGCTCTGGTGAGATTCTGAAAACAATTATTTGTAACAACATATTCAAAGTGTAGACAAATCCAACAGTTTAAATCCGAGATATGTCCCTCTCATCAGGCTACATTTCTCTGTGACTGTCATTTTGTCACCCTCTGCCAACTACTCACTTCCTCCACCCATAACTCATGTAAAACTTATCATGGCTTCCTGAAATGTTTAGGAAAGTTATAATTCATCTCTTAAAACACCATTCCCAAGTATGGGGTCTTTAAATGCAAACCAAATAAATAAATCACATTTTTATTATCATTGTGTGCCCTAAACAAGGGTTTTGGCAATTTTGACAAAAACTTTGATAACTTTAATAAATGAAAACCAAATTGGATACCAATACCACCAAAATTAAGTTAAATAATCTTCCTATCATCTCAAAAGAATTTTATTTTAAATATATATCTTCAAATGCATCAAAAATGTCAAAGAACAGACTATAAGAACGTGCAAACTCAGAAATTGCACATTAAAATACAATTTTAATGCTCAAAACACTTTGTCTTTGACCATACATCAACTCTACCTCAAAAGTGGATTGAAATATATTATTTTATAATTATCCAAGCCTTCTAAGGCCGAAACCATCCTTCAACTACCTATAACTACCTTATTTTGCAAAATAGCAACAAAAGTTGCTCAAAAAGTTGTCAAGATTGACAATTTCATTTGTCAACTTGACAATTTGAAAAATAACCATCCCGACCAACTAAAATGGTCATTAAATGACCTTTTAAACATTATTACATTATTTTATTCATTATATTACCTATTCTACCCTTTAAACCCAAAATTAGCCTATTTTAGGCCTAATTGCCAATTTTGACAATTTTACAACTTTTGATCTTTTCATTACATTTTATATCATTTATTGGCTCTAATGGCCACATTACATTGATTGAAGACCTTAAATGTCTTTTTTTAATCCTTTTCTCATTTAATACTCAATAGGTCCTATCAGTGACCCTAGTGTACCTTGTCTTCATAGGTCTTCATAGGTGCTCCTACACCATACTCCTGGGGACACAATAATTCAAGGTCCCCTTGAATGGCTACCTCCTCTTTTTGATCTTCCAATTTATAGGTACTTGTTGTTTGTACCTTGCAAGAAAATTTATATGCTTTGGTGGCTCATTGCAAATCCTCCCAAGCAAATGGTACTCAATATAAGCACCTCCAACATTGTCATCCAAGTAAATGCTCTGCCAACCTACATAAAAAAGATTAGGAAAAACAAATATAGTGTCATTTGTAATATCAACTTTTTCCATCATAGGAACCTTTTGTGCCAACATCTCAAGTGGGTCACCCCACCATGGATTCTCCATTCTTCCTCTATGGTTGCATACAATGCCCATAGATCAAGTTCTTCTCCTTCACCAAAGTCAGTCTCATTCTCATGCCATTCACCTTGGCATCTCAACTCATCATTCACCTTCAAGGCTTACTCATTAGCCTTCTTCTTTGCTGCTATTAGCCTCTTCACGGGCCAAACTACCCTCTTTTGCACCCTCAAGTTCCAACTCTTCACTTTCCTCTCTAGGTTTTCCAACCTCAACTTCATTTGTGCTTCATGGAGTTCATCTTCCTTTCTCAATTGCTCCCTCTCTTCTGCAAGTCTTCTTAACTTCTCATAAATCTCACCAAGTTCTTTCTTCAATCTACTCAAATCTTCTTCATCTCTCCTCTTCCTCTCTTCTTCTTTCTTCTTTCTCTCATCTTCCTCTCTTGTCTTCTTTCTCTCTACTTATTTTCCTTTTTTCTTCCTTCCACCATCCAAGTATTCTTTGAAAGCATTATACAACTCTCTTTCTGACCTTGTCAAATACATCTTCTCACCTATCTAGGATTCCGACACACATCCCAGACCTTTTGCTTGCTCTGATACCACTTGATGTAGAGAGTAGTGGATCTCAACAAAAACTCTTGGACAAACTTACCCCTCAACCTTGCTTGGTTCAAAAATGCCTACTCAAATCACATATCAAGACCTTTCAATGGTCAAAGCATGCATCCTTAATCCACCAAACTCCACATACTAACTTAACACCATCATTGACCTTTCTTGATCATGACAACAATGTGCATCTTGATTGCAATAACAAGGTTTATCACCTGCTCACTTCTCCTAGGCTCAAAACTATGATTCACAACTTGCACTTGGGGTTTCAATACCCTAAAACCTTGGTAGACTATTCTAAGATTGTATTTTATGGTTTACACCCAACCATGACCTTAACTAGGTCTACAACAACTCCAAACAAAACCCTATTATGTTATCTTTATGACAGTCAATTACAACCTTCACAAAGCCAACACACAAACCCTCCATTAAAATATCTCTCTAAGAATTATAATAAATTCAATACTCGCCCTATTATTTTTTCACACTCCTTGATACCATTAGGCTAATCAAAAACAACTTTTTGATTAAATAAAACCAAAGTTACCTTCTTGCTATCCTCTTAGATATACCTATACACAGAGGTATATAACTTTTGAACCAGTTAAAAATCCTCAATCTCTCCAGTGAGATTATGAAAATTTTTATTTGGAACAACATATCCAAATTTTAGACAAATCCAACGGTTTAAATCCGCGATATGGCCCCCTCATCAGGCTACATTTCTCTGTGACTGTCATTTTGTCACCCCCTACCAACTACTCACTTCCTCCACCCATAACTCATGTCAAACTTATCATGGATTCCTAAAATTTTTAGGATAGTTATAATACATCTCCTCCAACACCCTTCCCAAGTGTGGGGTCCTTAAATGCAAACCAAACAAAGAAATCACATTTTTATTATCACTGTATGCCCTAAAAAAGGGTTTTGGCAGTTTAGACAAAAACTTTGATAACTTTAACAAATGAAAACCAAATTGGATGAAACTACCACCAAAATGAAGTTAAATAATCTTCCTATCATCTTAGAAGAAATTTATTTTAAATATATATCTTTAAATGCATCAAAAATGTCAAAGAACAGACTATAAGAACGTGCAAACTCAGAAAATGCTCATTAAAATACAATTTTAATGCTCAAAACACTTTGTCTTTGACCATACATAAACTCTCCCTAAAAAGTGGATTGAAATACATTCTTTTATAGTGATCCAAGCCTTCTAAGGCTGAAACCAACCTTCAACTACCTATAACTACCTTATTTTGCAAAATAGCTACAAAAGTTGCTAAAAAATTTGTCAAGATTGACAATTTCATTTGTCAACTTGACAATTTGAAAACTAACCATCCCAACCAACTCAAATGGTCATTAAATGACCTTTTAAACATTATTACATGATTTTATTCATTATATTACCTATTCTACCCTTTAAACCCAAAATTAGCCTATTTTAGGCCTAATTGCCAATTTTGACAATTTTACAACTTTTGATCTTTTCATTACATTTTATATCATTTATTGGCTCTAATGGCCACATTACATTTATTGAAGACATTAAAGGTCTTGTTTGAATCCTTTTATCATTGAATCCTCAATAGGGCCTATCAGTGACCCTAGTGTACCTTGTCTTCATAGGTCTTCATAGGTGCTCCTGCACCACTCAACAACATTGTTTGTGCCCTTTTCCAATCACTTAGCACCCCATGCAATGATGTTTCTCTTCCAATCCCTAAACACCACCCATACACCAAAATCACCCAAATTACCTTTGGATGCACCATCAAAGTTTTCCTTGATCCACCCTTCCTTCGGTGGGATCCATTCTTCTCTTGCCTTCGCCCTTGAATTGCAGCAAGATGGATCATCATGTCCAGGCCCATGAACAAGCTCCAACAAATGATAGTTGTTTAACTATAATTTTGTAAATAATTTAAACAAGGGAGGTCATAATTAAATCAAAAAATTGGGGTTTCTTGGTTTTTAACTGCTACACACCTTTTAAAAAAAAATTGATTTCCTATTAAACCCCAATTTCAATCTTTATCTTTTGATTTGCTTATTTATTGTTGAGAACTATTCTTAGCTACTATAATATATATTACTCTAATGCTTTGAATCCAATCAACCAGGTCTTTAATATTTTTGCTTAAAGAGTAGAAACACTATAGACTATGTTTAATCCATTAGCTACAATTAGTATAGTTAGTTTAAAAAATTAAATTCACCAATTGATAATGTCTTTTAGAAATATTAGTCAAATTTAATTTAGTTTAATTTTTTTATTCAAATAGGTCCACATTTGCCAAAAATTTAAATATTATAATCATGAGGACTTTTGAGATCATTTAGGCTAAATTGGTCTGTAGGGCCTAACAAACTATATTTATTTAGTTAGTATTTTGTTTTAAAACTTTCTAAGCTTTATGCCAAATTGATTAACGTTATGCTTGTGTTGTAGGTGTGACATTTGATATTCAACTTGAAATGTATTAAATCTTATGTCTTAAAGGGAATACAATTTTTTAGAGATGTGGTTGATGTTCTAGTGAAAGTAAAATTCTTGAATAATCTCATCAGATGGCAAATTTAGATAAGAGATGCAATGCATCAAATTTCCTGCCAATAGTGTGCCTAGTTTAGTGGGGAGAGATAAAGAGAAAGGGAGAGAAAAGGAAAGAGATAAGTAGAGAAGGAAGAGGAGAGATAGGGAAAGAGATAACTAGACCGTATGGATAAATATGGATAAAGATTGAAGAGAAGAGAGTGAATAGGAGAGAGAGAGAGAGAGAGAGAGAGAGAGAGAGAGAGAGAGAGAGAGAGAGAGAGAGAGAGAGAGAGAGAGAGAGAGAGAGAGAGAGAGAGAGAGAGAGAGAGAGAGAGGTATGAGAAAAATGAGTCAAAGAGAGGAGCAAGAGGGAGTTAAGAGGGAGAAACAGAGAGATGGAGATAAAGAGGATAGATAGAGTGAAAAAGAGGGAAGTATGGATGATGAGACAAATAATTATAAGAAATTAATTTTAATTTATTTTGATTATTATAATTCCAAAGAGAAATAGGGATAAATATAATTATTAACAATTAATTATGATTAATTGTTCTCTACTCTAGAAAAGCGAAGATGTGAAACAAGGTTTTCATGAATTTACACCCTCCCTCTACGTTTCCAACGCAAAAGTTAGACAAGAATGAAATTAAAATGCCAAGGAGCTTTAATCTACAAAAGAATACATTGAGGACTGACTATTTTTCTATGACTAACCCTTGATAGGCTATGGGAGCTACTAGAATTCCCTTGGGCCCTCAAAACATTGCTAATATATCCACTGGCAGGAGGACAAAATTTAAAACTCAAGTCGAAGATTATAGGCCACAATGGGTTTTTACAAATAGAAAATGGGTTGATAAATGTTTGCAAATTCAGAATAAGAATAAAAGTCAACCAATTGCCAATAATGACTGGCAAATTGTCAAGTCTAGGAAAACAAAGAGGGCTAAGAAACTTTCACAGTGCCTCTCTGATACATTCCGCTCTTACCAGGCAAAATTTGATAAGGGATGGAGTACTAATTCTAGAAAGGGACTTAAAAAGTCTGGCTCTAAGGTGGCTTCCACCAAGAAACCTGACAAAGGACATTTAAATTATGGAAATACAAGGGTCAAGCTAAACCCCAGCAAGATACCCGTTAGCAAGGTTTTTAATAATCCAGTCGATCCTAAGCTGGCTCTAGTGAAGAATCATTTTGGTAGAAATCCCAGGCAAGCAGAGGATCTTAACAAAGGAGATAGAAAAGCTTTTATCATTCACAACAAGGTTATAGATGCCTACTGGGGTAATTGTGAAAATTTCAGGCTATTCGTGAAATGGAGTGATCGGGGACAACCGATTAACAAGATTGAACAATGATGGTATTGGGCTTACCACCAACATGTAAGTATATCTATCCTTCCTAATGATTTTCTCTTTATCAAGTGCAGATCTAAGAATTTGAAAAAAAAATTGTTAAATGGGAAACCGGTTATTTTCAAAGGATACAATTTTCATTTCTTAGACTGGCGTATTAATTTTAATCCATTTGAGTATAAACCTAAAAAATTTCATAGATGGATCAAAGTTAACTATTTGCTTGTAGAACTATTAAATTTTGATACCCTAGTAGAAATAGGGAATGCGTGGGGATATTTTATAAGGGTAGAAGAAAAATTTATGAGTTCAATGAAAGTGAAATTGCTCATAGAAATGGATTGCAATGACAAAACCCCAAAACCCCTAGAATTAATCATAGCTAAGATGAATTATAATATTAAAGCTAGATTGTGATTTTTGCTAAGGAATATTTGGACATTAAGGATAAGGTTGTCTCTTCTCCCCAGATTGAAATAGGAATTAATATTAACTTTAATAATGACTTAGGTGGCTTTGTTATAGAGACAACTAGCCCTAGAGCTATAGAAAATAGAGGAAATAATGAGAAACCTTTAAGTCTGAAAATCACAAGAACGCCACAAAAAATGGGTAGGGTAGACCATAATCCTGCTCTATTTGGAGGTCTTGAGCAATAGGCAGATCAAGAGGAGGACCTGTTTAATTTGGATTCAGGGGTATAGGAACAGGTTCCGAATAATCTGGAAGTGGTGTATGGACCGATGGGTATAAATGACTCCGAGTTAGAATATGAAACTGAGGAGGAGAACAACGAAGAAACTTTCAAGGAGAAAACAAAGCTCATCAAGAAAATCTTGGAGTTATACTCTAAGAATGAGGGGGAAGATAATGATGTAATTCAGGAGATCAATATGGTTGATACAGAGTATAAGGGCAATGCGGTTAAGCTTGGCTTAGCCTTAACCTGCCCTGATAAAGATACCTTAGATTATGGGACACCTCCCAGGAGGAGAGGTAGAAAGTCTCTTACGGAGCTAAGACAAAGAGCTAGGGAAGAAGAGGATCAAACAAAATTAACTAATCTATTTCAACCTAGGAAGGGGAAGTGTCTTCCCAAGGAAAAATGAAGATTACAACTTGGAACGTTGGGGGATTAAACGCCCCTAACAAGCAATTGTTGTTCAAGTATAATCTAACTATTATCCATTTAGATATTGTAATGATACGAGAAACCAAATTAAGGGATGAGGAATGTAAGTTCCTTAAAATAAAATTAGGGATTTGGAATGTGGAAAATAACTTAATAACAAGGGCTACAGGTGGTCTGGCAGTACTTTGGGATCCAAGAAGGATTAGATATGAGCCAATAGTAAATAATGTGCATTGGCAATATGGTAAGGTTAGTAGTTTGCACACCTCATTAAGCTTCCTTCTTATAAATATTTATGGCCCTTTGAGTACTATTGGTAAAAGGGATGTTTGGGTAGAATTAGACAATTTTATGCTTCAGAATCTAGACTTAAACTACATACTAGGGGGGATTTTAAAGCAATATTGAGTCTGTTAGAAAAAATAGGGGGGTTTGCAAAATATTTCTCAAGCCCAAATAGAGTTTGGAGGGTGGGTTAATAGAAATAACATGGTGGATATCAGATGAATAATGATTCCTTTACATGGAGCAATAGGAGGATAGGAACTAGCTACATAGCAAAGAAACTAGATAAGTTTCTCTTTAAAGGAGATTTAGCAGATTTTCAACATTCTTTGAGCTCTTATATTATTACCATGGTAGGCTTTGACCATTATCTAGTCTAGTTAGATATGAAAAATGATAAGAGGCCCAAGTGGTGCCCATTTAAGTTAGAGAACATGTGGTTTTGGGACAAATATTTTATTGATCTAGTACATAAATGGTGGAATAAGGAGAAATTTCAAGGGTCTAAAATGTTTTGCTTTATATCTAAATATAAATAAATAAAATTGGATATGTTGCGGTGGAATATGGAGCATTTTAAGAACATTTTTAGCGAAAAAGAAATAATTGAGGCTGAGTTGAACCAAATTAATGACAGTTGTGTAGGGGAAAAAAAGCGAGACTAGGTTAACATGCCCTAATCCTACCTTTTGACACACATTGCGGAATACGAAAGAGCCTAGAGATATCGCACAATTGGCTACTTCTTTTGGTGAAAGAGAGAGCCACGGGATATCTATTAGGATTCCTATTCCCTTGTTGAAATTGTAAGATCAAGTGATACAAATTCAAACCCTAACCTCAAAATGCAAGTATGAACTAATAACAAGATTGCAGAATTGAGATTAAACAATGAACAACTGTAAGTACAAGGATGAAATGAGAATGCAGATATGTACCCGGAGTCAAAATCGGACTGAAAATGTTTGGGACGGGGGCACGGGCGCCACTGTCCTGAAAACTGCACCGGAAACCACTGTTCTGCAACCTGAAACACTGTCTGGAAACTGTCGAAAAGCTGTCTGTCCGGAGGACCAGGGCGCCCAGCGCCTCTGTCCCAGGGACCAAGGCGCCCAGCGCCCCTATCCTGGTAGGACCAGGGCGCCCAGCGCCCCTGTCCCAGTCTTCCGATCTGCAACTTCACACAGGGTACTGTCTCAACTTTCTCTCTCCGGATCTGTATCCCGCGGCGTCGTCCGAATCCCGAAACCTGCAGTAATATCTGAAAAGGGGGAGGGGCGGCTATATAGGGTTTTGCCTTAGTCAAACCCCCACTTCGGTGATTTCCACCTCCACGAATAGCCAAGTTGTTTTGTAAAATGTATTGTGTGTGCAGACCTAGTGTGTGTGCAAGGTCCAAAATGCAAGAAAGCAAACTAGAGCAACCTAGAAAGTAAACCCTAATTGCTTGTAAAAGATAATGTAAATGCTCTAAATCAAGATGCAATGTGATCTAAAGCATGATGTATCAAAGCTTATGCAAAGACATGAAAACAATACGAAATCATACCCAACCCTCAAGGGAGGAGTACAAGCCAATCTTCAGTCGATAATCTCCTATTGTTCTTCAATGTCTTCCCAGCCCTAAGTAGATGAATGAATTTGATAGATGCTTGATAGAATGATGTTGAATGTTGTTGAAGTCCTCAAAGATCTGCTCTTTCGTTGCATATGAAGTCCTTGGAAACAAAAATCGGATCTCTTCCAATGAGGAAAGAGAGCTCTTATGTATGAAACCCTAGGTCGTAAATTCGTATTTTGGCCGACCTAGAGATTGAATATCCCGCCAATTTCTCAGGGTTAAGCTTTATTTTATGATTGGATCATGCTCCCAAAATTTCGGGAAAAATGTCCGAGACCATGTGCACGGGCGCCATGGTCCCGACAACTTTTCACCAAATTTTCAGGGCCGTCGGATATGATGATTTTAGAGAGAATCCCGAAGTTATAGGTGATTTCGAGATGTTTTGACCCCGAAACCAAGCTCCCAAGTTCAAAATAGGACTTAATTAGGGTTTTTGATTGAATGATGTATTGGAGGAATAAAATGAAAAGGGCACACTTTAACGAAAGGGCCCAACTTTATGATGTGGAGAATGGTGAAATAGGACCTTAGACCTAATTAATTTGATTAATTAAGTGCTTAAGGAGAAATGCAATGCAGAATGCAAAATGCACTAAGGTGGGTGCTAAACTAGGTGTGAAATTGTACCACCCTAGCGAGTGCGTACAATTTACGACGCTACATTTAGCCCCCACTTTAGCGGTCATATGAGTACTACGTGCATATGCAAGCTAAAGTACAGAAAAGTAAACATTATTTGAAAAAGGATATATCCATAAAATGTCGGACGAAGCCCCCAGCGGTATCTGCAGTACACAGTTAGGAACCGCACCCTACAAAACAAACGTTAGATCACAAAATCACCTAATGCTTACGAAGGAAAGTGATGAAATCTGTGAGTAGCTATATGCCCCCCCTTGTTTCGACTTGCTTATTAGGGAGGTGAAACAGGGTAGCATGTTTACTTGCGACAAATTGTATAAGATAGTATTGATGAGGGGTGTTCACTAAATAGGCTTCATCAGAGCACTTTTTGGAACATCCCGAGAGTAAGAGAAGGAAAATACGATTCCAACGCAACAAATGGCTCGAAAATCGCATCTCCCAAACTCAAGTTATGATAAGATGAATGAGAGAGGAAAAATTAGGGTTTCACAAAGTAAGAATAAACAAACGAGAGTATATACTTTGAAAGTGACACTTGTATTCGTCACTTTGTCGATTTCAGGATACTATTCAGTGCAGCGGAGCCCACCTAGCCATCACCATGCCTTCACGACGACCGGAGCGTCCCACGAGGATCGAGATCCTGTGCCAGGCCGTGATCGACAATGAGCCACTGGACGAGGTGAGTTGACTGAATGTTTGACTTTTTATTTTTCGCATGTTTGACTTTTTCGTGATCGTATGTGGACCTTGAACGTCGATCGGGGCCCACCTAGGGCGCCATGGTCCCTAAGGGGCGCCCTGGTCCCGCCAGGGCACGATGGTCCCTGATAGGGGCGCCATGGTCCTTACAGGGCGCCATGGTCCCTAACAGGGCGCCATGGTCCCCTCAGGGTGCCATGGTCCCTGACAGGGCACCATGGTCCCCATCAGGGCGCCATGGTCCCCAATCAGGGCCTGGCGATGGGTTGCAAGGCTAGTATACGATGTGCGATAGTTTGCATTTGCGATTTCGATGATTGAGTACTGATTATGGTCATGTTTTCGTGGTGCAGGGTCTCCCGTACATGAGAGAGCATACAACGGGATATATTCTTTGCACTTTGTGAGATCAGATTCCATGGCTGACTCAGTCAAAGAGAGACACCTTATCGATTGTAGGATTGTGGTATGTGATTCTGATGCCGGCCATTCGATTTCATCCTGCGATGCTGATGGCATTGATGGAGCGATGGGATCCTGACACATGTACCTTTCACCTTCCGGTAGGAGAGCTGACGGTCACACTTGAGGATGTGTACCGTATACTTCATCTTCCTATTAGAGGAGCGACAGTTACATACGCGACCGATCGGTCAGCGGAGGATCATCAGAGAGAGCAGATGTATTGCATAGGGAGAGTCATGCCGAGTGAGACGAGAGGTCGCATCATGGTCAGTTGGCTCTTACATCCTATAGGGGAGGTACCACTTCTGAGACGCCTTATGATAGCCATCATAGCACTAGCCGTCTGCCCCAATGGGCGAGGGACACACATGCATGGGGGCCTCACATGGTGTATCAGAGCGATGGAGAGACATAGGAGAGTTTATGCATGGGGTCGGAGTATGCTTGCACATCTCTATCACGACCTTGAGGAGTATGTATTCGGACAGGGTTTCAGTTTGATGACATGCACACTTCTGCAGGTGTGGATTTTAGAGCATTTCACATGCACCAGGCCTGTCGGCTTTCCACTGAGTACAGCGAGTGAGCGACCTAGGGTGTTCGCTTATCCACTTACCCACGAGTGGAGATTTGGAGATTTGTTGTATTGGAGAGTGATTGTTGACAGACTGACATCCGAGGTGATAGTGTGGAGACCCTACCTGCTGATGCACAGATGGGATGGTATGGAGAGACAGTTAGCATGTCTACAGAGGAACCACCTTACTGCGAGGATGATATGCACACATCATAGTCCCTTTCTACTTTGACCAAGTACGGAGGCAGTTCGGGTTAGAGCAGTGTGTTCCAGCCGATGTGCCCATCTACACTCGACACTCACGGGTCCTTCCCAGACCTGGAGCAGTAGCGAGACCGACGGTAGATGACATTGAGATGACAAACTTAGAGGGATCTGATCAGGATGTAGTTACTGACTATTCCGCAGAGCCTGGAGCACAGCGCAGATATGTTTCATGGTTCATGAGATCATATCCAGGTCCTATCTTTCCACCAGATCATCCGATAGGCTATCCAGGCCCATGGAGACATGGAGACCGAGACGAGGATGAGGGATCCAGATCAGAGGAGCCAGAGGAGGGAGAGGATCATGAGGAGGTAGGAGATCCTGATCCACCTACAGGCTATCAGCCCAGTGACGAGGAGGAGGAGGAGGAGGATGCAGATAGAGAGGAGGACGAGGAAGATGCAGGTGATGATGCGGATGAGGATGAGGATGACGAGGAGGACGACGAGGAGGATGATAGAGATGATGAGGAGGAGTCGGATGCAGCTCCCCACCATTCAGGAGACGATATCATAGCTCTGGATCCACCTCTTATTCCCCAACAGGGGGAACAGGAGGTGATACGGAGACCTGTCACCAGTACCGTCTAGCCTACACCCATCATGGATAGAGTATGTGAGCGAGGGGAGCCTAGCGGTTCCCAGTCACAGATGCTACCATATCATGATCCCTACTGGCGCGAGGGAGACCCAGGTATAGTAGGTTTATATTGATTGATTGATTAATGCTTTGATGATATAGAATGGCACTAACAAAAATCTGTTCTACTGCCACAGCTAATGTGCAGGAATGGCGTTCCCTGATTCAGCAGACAATGACAGATATTTCCATGATAGCACAGATCCCCAGTTCCTCACAGATTGCCTATAGGCCTCAGG
Source organism: Cryptomeria japonica (assembly GCF_030272615.1). Classification (NCBI taxonomy): domain Eukaryota; kingdom Viridiplantae; phylum Streptophyta; class Pinopsida; order Cupressales; family Cupressaceae; genus Cryptomeria; species Cryptomeria japonica. The sequence goes on from NC_081415.1 coordinate 102,504,112, forward strand.
GGAACGTGGGTCGGCATGAGGATTTGTTTTTCCCATTCCGAGTACAGGTAGATATATGGAGGGAGAGAGAGAGAGTCCTATCAGAGGACCTCCAGCAGGCGCGATGAGATCTAGTAGTGGCTCAGACCGAGGCTACCACCTATCATGCGATCCTTATGGATAGGGATCGTAGGAGTTCCTCTCGAAGTCACTCACGATCTGTATCACGCTACACACCCATGGGTCCACCATCACGGCCAGATCAGGAGGGAGCATCCAGTCGACACTCTCCAGCCACTAGCCCTAGGGATAGGAGATGATTGTATGATGTAAAAGAGAGGTCTCATTTTGGATGTACAGTGACCTTGATTTGTATACGATCCACATATATATGTATATATACATGCTTCTCTTTTGTCTCAAATGTGTTATCTTTAATGCTTAAAACAATGTATATTTTGTTTTGATTAAATCTAATACATTTGGTAAATGTACATGTATGTTCAGAATTTAATTTTCATGTGATTGATTTCTCAATGCTCCATGATTAAATTGATACATGTGTGACTTAATTAAAATATTTAATCAAGTACAACATTGATAATAAGGAAGAAATATGCATTAAGTCTAAGAATCATATAACTAATGTGATTTAATTTTGAACTTAAACACAACATGATACGATTCTACTTAACACATAAAGACATTGTATAATATGCTAGCATAAGGGAAATGTAAATCTTTTACAATTTACATAAATGAATTCAAGACAAACTATAAAGTAAGAAGACATGCTTGTCAGGAACGAAGCAATATAAATTAAACATCATAACATTTAATTCTATTTTGCTTTGATTAAGAAATACTAACATATTAGCCAATGTTGAAGAATTGAAAAGAGGATAGATAAGAAATGAAGAATTAAGCATAATATCTACGCAAGTGCATAGCATTGATAGGTTCTTTAAGAGGCCTACTGTCTACATCTGCTATTTTGTAAGCACCTGATCCATAATCCTCGATAACGATATATGGTCCAAGCCAATTAGGACTAAATTTTCCCTTTTCGGCAGGCAAGGAATTCACATTGCGCTGATTCTCATAAAGGACTAAGTCACCTACTGAGAAGGAACGTTGAATAACCTTATCATTATAGCTTCGTTGTAGAGTTTTGTGATACGCTTGAATATGCTCAAGAGCGTTTATACGCTGTTCATCAAGCATCTCAAGCTGTTGAAGTCGTTGTTCTCTATAAGAGTCATCATCTACTATACCTTTAAGAGAAACCCTAAGTGATGGAATTTCTAACTCTAAGGGCATAATAGCGTTAGCACCATAAACAAGATTATAAGGAGTAGTTCCCGTAGCAATTCGTACACTCGTTCGGTAGGCCCAAAGAGCATAGATTAGCTGGTTACTCCAATCCTTACCATGCTTATTTACGGTTTTACGAAGAATTTGTTCAATTATCTTATTGGATGATTCGGCTTGACCATTTGATTGAGGATAGTATGGTGTAGAAAATTGATGTTTGATATGATACTTCTCGAGGAATTTCTTCACATCCTTGTTTTTAAATGATGTCCCATTATCTGAGATAATAGTGGAAGGTATCCCAAATCGAGAAATAATGTTTTCTAGAAGAAATTGACAAATCACTTCAGCAGTAGTAGAGCGAAGGGGAATAGCTTCTACCCACTTCGTAAAGTAATCTGTTGCGGTTATAATGAAAGTGTGTCCTTGGGATGAAGGAGGAGAGATTTTTCCAATAAGATCCAAACCCCATGCGGAGAAAGGCCAAGAAGCTACTTGAGAACGAAGTTCTTGGGCAGGAGCATGAATCAGATTATTATGTTGTTGACATTGATGACATTTCTTAACAAATGAAAAAGAATCCTTCTGCATAGTTTGCCAATAGTATCCCATACGAAGCAATCTATGAACCAAGGATTTGCCCCCAAAATGCCCCCCACAGGCACCTGAATGCGCCTCTTCAAGAGCAATAGGGATTTCCGACTTATTAAGACAACGAAGGAGAAGACCATCATAACCCCTTCGGTAGAGGATATTAGAAAGAATGATATACCTAGCAGACAGCTTGCGGATTCTAGCCTTAGTGTTCCTACTAGCAGAATCAGGAAAGGTACCATCGGTCAAATATCTTACGATATGCGAGAACCATTCATCCAAATCTACAAAGTCACAACATGTTACCAAGCTAGAATCGTCTTCAATAGCTGGAGAAATAAGATTGTGAATAACAAAATTAAGGTCAATCATAGGATCCTCTAAAGATACTAGAGAAGCCACACATGCCATTGCATCTGCATGTCGATTATCTTTTCGAGGAATGGGTTCCATGGTATAAGAATCAAAATTTTGTAATAAAGAGATAGCAAGGTCTTTATATTGCGATAATTTGTCTTGTTTTGCTTGATATATTCCTGTTACTTGTCTTATAATCAATTGCGAATCTCCATAGATATGTATGTGTTTTATGTTCAGAGCTAGGGCTGCTTTTATTCCTGCTATAAGAGCCTCATACTCAGCGATGTTATTGGTACACAGGAAATTTAGACGATATGATAAGGGAATAGGTTTCTTTGTAGGAGAAACTAGAACAACACCTGCCCCCGATCCCGTACGACACTTAGAGCCATCAAAGTATAACTCCCAAGTTTCATCTTTCTCTATAGAAAGAATGAAGTCATCAGGAAAGGACTCAGGGTTAGGGAAGGAGAAAGGCGAAGGGGCCTCAACTAAGTGATCGGTCAATGCTTGTCCTTTAATTGCTCTTTATGAAACAAATTTAAGGTCAAATTTAGTTAACATCATAACCCACTTAGCGAGACGTCCTGATAAATCAGTTTTAGAGAAAAGATGCTTCAAAGGATCAAACTTAACCATGACATGGACTTCTGAATTTAAAAGATAATGTCTCAATTTCTGAGTTGCAAACACCACGGCCAAGCATTGTCTTTCTATCATAGAATATCGAGTCTCATAATCGAGTAAGGTACGACTTATGTAATAAACCGGACATTCCTTACCATCTTTATCATGTTGTGCTAACAATGCTGCGAGAGCATGAGAAGAAGCAGCTGTATAAAGAAGAAAGGGTTTTGAAGGTTCGACGGGTTGAAGAATAGGAGGACTAGTCAAATACACTTTTAAATCTTCAAATGCTTGCTGACAGTCCTCATTCCATTGAAAAGTGATATCCTTTTTAAGAAGTTGAGTAAAAGGAAAGGTACGATCCGCAAGTTGAGACACGAACCTACGAATAGCTTGAATCTTTCCTTGTAAGCTTTTAAGTTGAGAGATATTTCAAGGAGGTGGCATGTTAACAATAGCATCTATTTTCTTAGTGTCCACCTCAATCCCACGATGCGAAACTATGAACCCTAATATTTTTCCACTATCCACACCAAAAACACATTTTCGGGGATTCAAGCGCATGTGATATTTACGAATTCTTTCAAAGATTTGACGGAGGATTGTAACATGATCCATGCGAAGAAAGGATTTGGCTAAAATATCATCAACATAATCCTCTAAGATCTTATGCATATAATCATGAAAGATAAGGGTCATCGCTCGTTGATAAGTTGCACCGGCATTTTTAAGTCCAAAAGGCATCATTATCCAACAAAACGTACCCCAAGGAGTGGTGAAAGCAGTTTTGTATTGATCTTGAGGGTTTATGAAAATTTGATTGTAACCTGAAAAACCATCCATGAAGGATAGCAAGGCATGTCCTGCCGTAGAATCAACTATCATGTCAATGTTTGGAAGAGGGAAATCATCTTTTAAAGAAGCCTTATTTAAATCCTGAAAATCGGTACACATTCTTATTTTGTTATCTGGTTTAGCCACAGCGACAATATTTGAAATCCATGGGGAATAGTCAATAGGGCGGATAAATCCAGCCTCCAATAATTTTTCAATCTCAGCCTTAACAAGCAGAGCCACCTTAGGATTCATTTTTTGAATCTTTTGTTTCACGGGCTTAGCATCAGGAACTAAGACAATATTATGAGTAACAATCTTAGGATCTATACCAGGCATGTCAGAATATGTCCAGGCAAAGATTTCAGGGAATTCATGCAATAGTTCTTCATATTGTTTATGTTCCTCTTCATCCAAACATTTTCCAATTTTAATGACTTTTTCTTTGTTGCAAGGATCCATCTTAACATCAGTGGTGTCACTTATGAGAAGATTACTTTGTTGAGGAGTATCCTTTAACTGAGGGAATTCTTTCACAATCTTATCGTTATCAATCTCTTTTCCAAAATAAGCTTCAGTATTCAAACAATAAGGGAGTCCCCTATTGTGATGATAACAAGGAAGAGTGTCATAGGCTCCTAAGAACTCAGCTAAAGCATCGTCAGTAGGGAAGATATCTAGAGCACAATCACCCGAAGAATCCTCATCAATATACTCAGGGTGTTGTATTGACAAAGATGTAGAGATAGCATTAACACTAATGCATGGTCTGCAGGGATTATAGCCAAGTCCAAAGGCATAATGTTGAAAATTAGTCTCTAGAGGAACTCTAATCCCTTGTTCATTAGCACCACAACCTTTTCCATGATACCCATGCTTAGCAAAAATGCGAAAACCACGACCATAACGATCAGCCATTTCAGGAAGGGAAGGTGGTTTTTCATAAGACAAAGAATCGAACTCTTCATAATTATAGATGTGAGGAGAAGAAGTTTGAGAAGCAGCCACAAAATTATTACTCATAGCTTCAGGCAAGGTCGATTGGTTTTTAGTTTCTTCTTTCTTTTCAACTTTGTGATTTTCAGCTTCTTCCTTCTTTTCAACTTTAAGTTCTCTAGAAGGAACCTTATATTCACCTACAAAGGTAGGGTTAAAATCAAGAGATCCCCAGTCATCTTCTGCGAGAACCTTCTCAGGATCAAAATCCTTTTTATGTGTAGTTTCAAGTCGAGAAGGATCTTCTTCAGGAGTTCCAGACCCATCCAAAGGGTTTTGATCATCGGAGAGCGAAGACTCATCGATAGGTTTCTTGTTTAAAGAGTCATCACTAGACGAGGATGGCTTAGAAGAATCTCCTTTGGAATTAGATGTTTGTAGACAAGCTTGAAAATTAGTATCTCCTATCAAAGTATATGTCTTATTGTTATAAACGAATTTAACTTGTCTATGCAATGTAGAGGGGACAGCTTGCATGCTGTGAATCCAAGGCCTCCCTAATAAAAAGTTGTATGTTAAATTTCCCGGCATAACATGGATAGGAGTAGGCAAAGTAACAGGTCCCACTGTGAGAGGTAAGGTGATGATACCCAATGAAGTCTTAGCCACATTGTCAAAGCCACGAATGGAACGAGAGTCAGGCTCCATAAGAGATGTATCCACATTCATCTTATGCAATAGATTAATGCTACACACATTAAGGCCAGAGCCATTATCTACTAGTGTTCGTCTTATAGCAGTGTCTTTCATGACAACCACAATCATCAAGGGATCATATTGTTGTTGAACTTCACTTGTAGGCAACTCATCTTGGGTAAACACAATTTGAGCTTTAGGGTTCATCACAGAGTTAACAAAAGATGCTATATTACTAAATGTATTCAGTGGAGGAACATTCAAATCTTTCAAGGCATCTTGTAACATTCCATGATGAGCGGAAGAAGTTTGAATCAAATCCCAAAGGGATATTTTAGCAGGGGTAGCTTTAAGTTGTTCTATGAGATCATATTCCTTACCCATAACTTGCGAGATACGGGGAGCTTGAGGGAGAATTGGTTGAGGATTAGGAAGGGAAACTGGAATAACAGGAGGAGGATTAGGTTGCCTATTATTTCTGGTATGATAAGTATGGGCAACCGCATGATAACTCTCTCTAGTTATTTGCTTAGCATAATTGTAAGGACTTATAGGTTTTCTTCCTTGTACGGTGATGATTGGTTTATTCGGGGTACAAAAGGAATCATGATCATACCTCCCTTGGACAGTAAGGAGAGGCGATTTAGGAATTTGAAAGGTGGGAGAAGGATAAGCACCTTGGACTTCGAAGAGAGGCTTGTTATATTCATTCAAATTTATCATATTAACCAATTTAGAGGTCTTGTTTTTGTTTATAGGTTTCGACAAAGCCACAAAGTCATCAAGAGCATCATCCAACAAAGCATGATCATATCGGGTAAAGGGTTTGTCTTTTGATTCAAAAGGGGACATCTCCTCATAGAGGGGATTATTGAAAACAACCATATTACTAGATTCACGGGAAGAGTGGATAGGAATGTATCCTTGAGAGGAATCATTCGACTTATCTTTCTCATCACACCTAAATGGCATAGTAACAAGGTTTATGAGTTTTTGGTAAAATGAAGGTTTAGCATCCTTAGGATTTAAAAACTCATCTAAAGCTTCATCTAATTCATCTTGGCTATACTCATAATAATCATCAAAAGCATGAACATTTTGCAAATAAAAATCTGACATTTTGAAAAGATTGCATAAAATTTAACACACAATGCAAAGAAACACTTTTTTTTTTTTTTTCTTTTTCCTTTTCAATGAAATGAAAAACACACTAAATCTAGACTTAGATCTAACACATGCAATGCAAGAGGAAGCAATGATAGATTCACGTCAGGTTCACCAAAATGTGTAGGGGAAAAAAAGCGAGACTAGGTTAACATGCCCTAATCCTACCTTTTGACACACATTGTGGAATACGAAAGAGCCTAGAGATATCGCACAATTGGCTACTTCTTTTGGTGAAAGAGAGAGCCACGAGATATCTATTAGGATTCCTATTCCCTTGTCGAAATTGTAAGATCAAGTGATACAAATTCAAACCCTAACCTCAAAATGCAAGTATGAACTAATAACAAGATTGCAGAATTGAGATTAAACAATGAACAGCTGTAAGTACAAGGATGAAATGAGAATGTAGATATGTACCCGGAGTCAAAATTGGACTGAAAATGTTTGGGACGGGGGCGTGGGCGCCACTGTCCTGAAAACTGCACCGGAAACCACTGTTCTGCAACCTGAAACACTGTCTGGAAACTGTCGGAAAGCTATCTGTCCGGAGGACCAGGGCGCCCAGGGCCTCTGTCCCAGGGACCAGGGCGCCCAGCGCCCCTGTCCTGGCAGGACCAGAGTGCCCAGTGCCCCTATCCCAGTCTTCCAATCTGCAACTTCACACAGGGTACTGTCTCAACTTTCTCTCTCCGGATCTGTATCCCGCGGCGTCGTCCGAATCCCGAAACCTGCAGTAATATCTGAAAAGGGGGAGGGGCGGCTATATAGGGTTTTGCCTTAGTCAAACCCCCACTTCGGTGATTTCCACCTCCACGAATAGCCAAGTTGTTTTGTAAAATGTATTGTGTGTGCAGACCTAGTGTGTGTGCAAGGTCCAAAATGCAAGAAAGCAAACTAGAGCAACCTAGAAAGTAAACCCTAATTGCTTGTAAAAGATAATGTAAATGCTCTAAATCAAGATGCAATGTGATCTAAAGCATGATGTATCAAAGCTTATGCAAAGACATGAAAACAATACGAAATCATACCCAACCCTCAAGGGAGGAGTACAAGCCAATCTTCAGTCGGTAATCTCCTATTGTTCTTCAATGTCTTCCCAGCCCTAAGTAGATGAATGAATTTGATAGATGCTTGATAGAATGATGTTGAATGTTGTTGAAGTCCTCAAAGATCTGCTCTTTCACTGCATATGAAGTCCTTGGAAACAAAAATCGGATCTCTTCCAATGAGGAAAGAGAGCTCTTATGTATGAAACCCTAGGTCGTAAATTCGTATTTTGGCCGACCTAGAGATTGAATATCCCGCCAATTTCTTGGGGTTAAGCTTTATTTTATGATTGGATCGTGCTCCCAAAATTTCGGGAAAAATGTCCAGGACCATGTGCACGGGCGCCATGGTCCCGACAACTTTTCACCAAATTTTCAGGGCCATCGGATATGATGATTTTGGAGAGAATCCCGAAGTTACAGGTGATTTCGAGATGTTTTGACCCTGAAACCAAGCCCCCAAGTTCAAAATAGGACTTAATTAGGGTTTTTGATTGAATGATGTATTGGAGGAATAAAATGAAAAGGGCACACTTTAACGAAAGGGCCCAACTTTATGATGTGGAGAATGGTGAAATAGGACCTTAGACCTAATTAATTTGATTAATTAAGTGCTTAAGGAGAAATGCAATGCAAAATGCAAAATGAACTAAGGCGGGTGCTAAACTAGGTGTGAAATTGTACCACCCTAGCGAGTGCGTACAATTTACGATGCTACAACAGTATTATAAAGTGTTTGCAATTTGGAGGAATTGATTATGTGTTGCAATGATGTTTGTCATTTATGTCAATGGTAGCTGCTTTGGTTGTTTACCGATATTTGCTTGGTCTCGATGGGATGATTGGTTTCTGGTTGATAAGATCATGTTGATCTGGTATGCTCAGGTATGCTTTGGTCTATGGAATTGGTTTGGATTGGTTATTCATGTGTTCTTGATGTGTATCACATTCAATTGGTTCAGGATTTGATGATCCAGAAGCTATCACTTGTTCTAGTAAGCCATTTGGTTACCGGTAAGGGTTTTACCAACATAACTTTGTTGAAGATCTTTTGATGAATCTGATAAGTGGTGTTGGTGCAGCTTCTAGAAGTTTATGTTGATGGTTATCGTGTTCATGTTCCAGTTGTTCGTGGTGTTTCATTTGGCTTATGGTGACCTATTATAGGTTCGGTGGTTATTCTGCTAGGTTATGGACCAGTTTATGTAATATGTCGGTTGATACTCCTGATGCGTTACTGGTTGGATTCATTGATTGTATTATGTTGTTTGGCCTCAAGACGACATATTTTATAATTATGTAATAGGTTTTATTGTCTGGGTGGTTGACCTAATTGTTTAAGGTCTAGGGTTTGTATATATATATGTATATATATATATATATATGTATGTATGATCTCTTTGTAGATCATGAGATCATGGTATACAAGCGAATAATGTAATAATCATCCATGTAGAGGTTTTGGTTGATCATAGGTGATCGAATTGGGTTTGTGGAAGAGGTTTAAGGCCTATGATATTGAGCTTAACTGAAACTATACTCAAGCATGGGAGATGCTATACTTGCAGTTCAATCTTCATTCTGGATTGTTGTCCAATGTTTTCTGTAGTCAATGAGACTCCTTTTGTGATGAGAAATGTGCTCTAGGCTATTGTCCTTCCTACATGTGCAGGCCCCTTATTATAATATTTATTCATCTGATCAATGGATAGATATTGTGGGTTCCAATCCCACCCTGTTTTTTTCTCTTTAAGGTTTTCCACGTATAAATATTTGGTGTTATGGTGTTCATCTTTGTGGTTGCATTGTTGCTTATTATTATATTCTTTTATTTTTACCGATTACTGAGTTGTTGTATTAATAAGGTTAAAATTATCCATTTTGGTAGAACAGTGATTCACCACCTCCCCCCCCTCTTAGTGTTCTTGAATTCCAATAATTGTTATCAGAGCTTGGTGCCTCTAAGTAAGTCTAACAGTTTGAGGAAGATCTTGAATCCAGAATCCATGGAAATGAGTATGGAGAAACAACTTGACGTAGCACTTGAAGATTATGATGTTGAAGGGATGAAGAACTTGAAGTTACAAGATGAATTAAATTCTACAAAGGAATTCATTTGTATCTTACAGGAGAGGTTGTATCTGTTCAAGCTAGGAGGAAGGAACTTCTGCAAAATCAGGATAATGAAGAGAAAGATGCCCTTAAAGAACAATGTCAGAAGCTGAGTCAAGAGAATATTGTCATGAAGAATGAAATGAAAGCCCCAACTATGAGGATGTCAAAGGGGATTGAAGACCAGAGGAAGAATGAAGAAAATATTGCTATATCTTTGAAAGACATATTTGAGGAATGCATTAGGTTGGCGCATGAGAATGATGTGTTGAGAACTGAATTGATGCAATTACATAACAATGAGCAAGAACTAGAAAGAATGGTAATAGTCCTAAGAGGAGATCTGGATGTTGCAAATGAAAACAAAGATAAGTTCAAGGTTAGTTTTGCTAAGCTTGAAGAATTATTGAAGGATCAAAGGGACAATGGAGACACTAGAGGTCTTGGATTTGAGCATGGAGAAAGCTATGGTACTGCAAATTAGGATAACACATCCGGTCAGAAGGTCAACCGGAATCAAAGGTCACTGGTAAGACAACCCAATGCACATAAATTTAATGGTAGATGCTTTGTTTGTAATAAATTTGGTCATATGGCAAGACATTGTAGAAATAGAGCAAATCAAAATAATAATGCAGTTCCCAGTCAATGTTCAAATTGTAAGAAGTATGGTCATAGGACAAAGGATTGTAGAATGAATGTGAAATGTCATGCATGTAGAAAGTTTGGACATATGGCTAATCAATGCAAGTCAAGTAATGGTCAAGGTTATAGTAAATAAATTCAGAATAACAATGTCACTTGTTATGCATGCAACAAAGTAGGACATATTGCTAAATTTTGCAAAAGCAAGAACCTACCGATAGGAAGTGATGAATCTAATGAGAAGGGAAAGCATAAGGTTGATGACATTCAGAAGGAGCATGAGAAGAAGCTAGTTATGAAGTCTAAGGCTCAACTAACAAAATCAATTACCCCAAATGTTCATTTGGCTAAAGGATATACCCTAGTTACTCAACCGGTAGAGCAGAATGTTCCTGCACCGGCAGGAAACTCATCTGGTAACTAAGGCATTCGCCTTAGGGGGAGGAAAGTTGATGACAGATCTTGCATTACCCTTGGTAGTGGTCTGAAAGCCTGTTTCAGATCTTTGGAAGTTAGTTTGAAGGTTAACTGACAAAGATTTATTGGATCTTGGATCTAGTTTGGTTTATCGATGTTATAACAAGAGATTGCAGAGAATTATGGAGAGCACTAATGTCAAGGTAGATGAGCAGAATAGAAGTCAAATAAGAATTTATGAGCAAAAATCGGTAGTGGAAATGATCATAACTAAACTAGTTACACCTTTATCAAAAAAAAATGTTGAACTAGTTACTCCAGCAGTATCAAAAAATTCAACAGTAACTGAAGATCGGGGAAGAGGAATAGAAAGTCAGAAGACTCCTAGGTATGTAAGGCTGGATCATTCAGAAGATCAAATAATTGGACAAGAAGAAGGTTGGCAGCTAATGAGGTATGCTTAATCTCTTTAATTGTATTGATATCGGTTATTGAAGCTTGTAAGGATGAATGTTAGATGAAAGCTATGGAAGAGGAATTGGATCAGTTAGAAAAGGACAATGCATGGGCTTGGATGTTATTGAAACTAGGCTTGATTGGTTTGCAATGGATATTATCAGAAGGAAGGAATTGATTATGTTGAATCCTTTCTCTGGTAGCTACGATTTTTAGATATTTTCAAGGATTTTCTGGTATGGTTTTTATTTTATGATGACTTTACACCTTGAGTGTGTTCAAATGCGGATTGGGCTAGAGATATAGGTAACTAGATAGGCTCATCTGATGAAGATTTCTTTCTTCGAAATAAATTTATTTCATGGATCAACAAGAAACAGTCATGTACTCCTTTATCTACTATTGAAGATAAGTATGTTGTTGTTGCTACTATTTGTACACAAGTTCTATGGATGAAGCAAATGTTGAAGGATATAAAGTTGGATTGTAATGTATCAGTAGTTATTTATTGTAATAACTTTGCTTCTATTGACATATGAAAGAATCTGGTATTTCTATCGAGTAAAATTTTCTAAAGGAGTGGGTGGAAGCAAATGAAGTCAGATTGGTTTGAGGAATCATTTGAGCATTTGAGAGATGGGTTGAGGTTTTCTGCCTCTCCGGTAAAGAGCTGATTGATGTTATTTGGCATCATTCTGGTATGCATTATCGAAGCTATCAGTCATTCTGGATTGATGTGTTGGTGCTACTATTCAGAGTGAGTAGTCAGTCATATGGTTCAGAGGATTTATGATTTTTTTCTTTGATGTTTATTTCAGATTTCTAGCATTGATGTCAAAGGGGGAAAGATATTCATGTGAAAAACTTAAGGAGTTATATACATTAGGGGGAGAGATATTTATGTGATAAAAAGACCTTGACAAAGATATCAGTCTAAGGGGGAGATTATTGGCACAAGGAGAAGGAACCAAATTTCAAATTGGTTGTATCTCATTGGGGGAGTTTAGTTCAGGTCTATGGATGGTTAATTGGTATAGAGATATTTGGTTCAGAACCTCATTGTCATATCATTTTGTGGGAGATTGTTGGTTATCTTCCATTAGGGGAGACTTGTTTGGCATTTCTTGACACTTGGATGTTTTTCACATCTAGTGTTGCCATCAATGCCAATGGGGGAAATTGTTGGCAATTTGGAGGAATTGATTATGTGTTGCAATTATGATTGTCATTGATGTCAACACTAGCTACTTTGGCTATTTACCGGTATCTGGTTGGTCTCGGTAGGATGATTGGTTTCTGGTTGATAAGATCATATTGATTCGGTATTCTTTGGTATACTTTGATCTGAGGAATTGGTTTGGATGGGTTATTCATGTGCTCCTTATGTGTATCACATTCAATTGGTTTGGGATTAGATGATTGGGAAGCTATCACTTGTTCTAGCAAGCATTTTGGTTACTAATAAAGGTTTTACCGCCATAACTTTGTTGAAGATCTTTTAATGAATCCGATAAGTGATGTTGGTACGAATTCTAGAAGGTTATCCAAATGTTGATGGTTATCATGTCCATGTTCTAGTTATTCATGTTGTTTAATTTGGCTTATGGCGACCTATTATAGGTTTGATGGTTATTCTACTAGGTTATGGACCGATTTATGTAACTTGTGGGTTGATGCTCCTGATGCATTACCAGTTGGATTCATTGATTGGATTCTGTTGTTTGGCCTTAGGCTGACATGTTTAATAATTATGTAATAGATTTTATTGTCTAGGTGGCCGACCTAATTCTTTAAGGTCTAGGGTTTGTATATATATGTGTATGATCTCTTTGTAGATCATGAGATCATGGTATGCAAGCAAATAATGTAATAATCATTCATGCAAAGGTTTTGGTCGATCATAGGTGATTGAATTGGGTTTGTGGAAGAGGTTTAAGGGCTCCGATATTGAGATTAACTAGGAATGTACTCAAGCATGGGAGATGTTAAACTTGCAGTTCAATCTTCATTCTGGATTGTTGTCTGATATTTTATGTAGTTAGCGAGACTCTTTTTGTGACGAGCAGTGTACTCTAGGTTGTTGGCCTTCCTACATATGCAGGCCCCTTATTGTAATATTTATTCATCTGATCGGTGGATATATATTGTGGGTCTCTAATCCCACTGTGGTTTTTCCTCTTTGAGGTTTTCCACGTAACAATATGTGGTGTTATGGTGTTCATCTTTGTGGTTGCATTGTTGCTTATTGTTATATGTTTTTATGTTTACCGGTTGATGAGTTGTTGTATTAATCAAGTTAAAATTCTCCATTCTGGTAGAACTCTGATTCACCCCCCCTCTCAGTGTTCTTGGATTCCAACATAAAGGAGGGTATGGATCAAAATAAATATTTAAAAGAAAAAGAAATGCTCCATAATTATGAGGATCTAATGATAAAGGGGGAGATTTTTTGGAAACAAAAGTCTAGAGAACACTGGTTAGGAGGAGGTGATAGGAATTCACTGTTCTTTCATAACAGTGTGAAACATAGAAGGAATGTCAACATAATTAGCAGGATTAAGGGAGGTAGAGGCACCCTTCTAGAGGATCTAGAAGAGATTGTAGTTGAAATAGTGAATTATTTTAGGAATATCCTTAATAATTGGGATAGCTCAAATTTAGTGGCCCACTAGGAGTTACTTAGCTTTATACCTAGAGGCATTTCAGCAAAGGTTAATAAAAGGCTTAATAGTAGTTTTACATTTGTAGAAATTGAGACAACTTTAAAACAATAACATCTGGATAAAGCACCTGGTCTAGATGGATTCACTACACGTTTCTTTAAAAAAATTTGGCATATTATTGGGAAGGAGATGTGGGAAGATGTAAAGACATAAATCGAGCTAACTTCAATAAAATCTGAAATACTCTTTATTCTTAAATAAACTCATAAATTAGTTGATAAGTCTCTTTCATTCCATTTTTCCATTCATAGCTTCAATTGATCATTCCATATAGATTGTAATAAACACAAAATTTTTATAATAGATAACTATTCTTCATTCAATAAATCAATATAAGTAGTTTTTCAATCATACAATACTTACGCATTTCAAGTTGTCGTAAGTTCAATAACAAAATAATACAAAGTGAAGGGTGAGATGCGTCCGTTGATCTGCAACCCAAGCTATCGCCAATGCAATCTTTAGCATGAAGACGAGCCTTGAAGCTTACGCTTCCCCGGAATTCTTGGTCAATCAAGAATACCCGACCCTGCATGAATTGCTTAGCAAAAGAATTCGAAAGGCAAGATAGAATTTGGTGCGTGCCTAGATGATACATGCATTTTCAATTTTCTAATTCTATTAAGAAACAAGCATTCATTATCAATCTAGGATATGGTAGAGAGGATAAAATAAAAGAATTTCATTATTTCAATGGTTAATTCAATTTGATTACTCGGCTGAGTAAAATGCCATGTACAACAAAAATAGATAGTTGGAAAAGCAACTATACTCTCTATAATCCACATTCGGCACCTGTCCTGGAAGGTAACTTTCCACAAACACAAGTCTATCTAGCTTTGTTCACATAAATTCATACAGAAAACAATCTTTCGCCTTTTAATTCTAGCTTCCTATTTCTTGTAAGATAAAAATACTATGCTAAGAAGACAATCTTTCATTTGAATAGAAATTGATAGAATAAATCTTTTATTACAACCAATCCTATCTGACAAGAAACAATCTTTTATGGATAATCAAATATACATCTAAAAGAAGACAATCTTTCCCTTCTATCTTTCAAGCAATTTAAAGACAATTAAAAATATTAAGAAGGTGTAACACATGTATGTACCTTACATATAAATTGAATAAAATGAGTACACATTCTTTTATTCAATTATTAAAATGTTTAAATAGCATAATCATTAACATGCATTCCATTCTTATGGTTTAGAATTCTAAGTTTATCTCGTCTAAACTCTCTCTCTATCTTTCCAAGTGTCGTGGTTCATTTACCTCTTTTCTCAAAACATCATATTTAGTTTAAATACTAATATGTGACTTTTCATGATTTAAAACTTAACACACCGACTTCACTAATTTACTATAACGACAATCTAATATGATACAAGTTCGTAAAACACTTATCTATAAGGCTTTTCAAATGAGACACTCGATAACCATCATTATTTTTCTTGCAAAATTTGAAAGTGTAAGTCTTTCCTTGTGATATCAAAATAACTTCATTATTTATAAGTTGTTATCCTATTATTTCATCTTCTTCGTGGTTCAATCTCAAAGTTCCTCTCTCTATCCTCTTCCTTTATTTAGAGAGGATTGGGTGATCTATGAGAGTTTCACTAAGTTTATCAACAAACTTAAGAAAGTATTTCACTATTGTATCTATATTTACATGAACGTAATTTTTGAACAATTAACAATGATTCCTTTCACGATTCTATCTCTTCCATTAGTATATTGCATAGGTCTAAAACTAGATCATCTTTTAAAGAATATGTAAAGCAACCTATAATGCAATTCCTACTACTCTTTAACATCTTCCATGCATGTTCTTAGTTATTTTATCATATATACCTCATACTACATTTCTCTATAAGACTATTCAAAAGCGAGTTCAAACAATTTTGTTCTAATCATGGCTTGACTCAATCAAACTTCATTCTAATAAACATTATATAACTTCATGACTCACTTACTATCCTTGCATAATGACCAAAGAATTAAGGTAGATCCTACCTCCTTATGCTCTTGTTACTGGCTTGAGGTGATGGATTTGCTTCCCTCTTCACATTTGCTTTCTCTCTTTCAAGATGGTACACAACCTCTTTGACGCTCTCCATCTGTCGATTCTTCTATTAACTCTATCCTTCCTTTCTATCTTTTATTTCTAATCTTTACTCTGAAATTTGACTCTATATCTGAGATGATCATGATTGATCTTTTACGATTTGATTGAAAGCTATTCTAAATCTCACTACTTTTCTCTTCTTCATTCCATTCTCTAATCCTTGGTTGCATATGTTCTCTTTTTCCTCTTCCATCTCCCCCCCTCTCTTCCAACTTAATGGTCTATATATAGTGTTGTTGTCTACCTTCCTTTCCTACTTTCGGGCTATCTCTCCTAGAGGTGGATTGATTCTAAGTGACACCACTCATGATCTAATTACAACATAACAATCCTAAATGGTTTTGAACACTTATGTGTTCTCCATGCAATGTTATCCATTATCCATTTCATGACACCACACCACTAAGCTGTTAAATTCATAATTATTGGTTATCCGCGTGGCTTTTAATTCCAAGACTATGTCCACTTTACTAAAAATGACTTCCCTAAAATATGCAAGTTAACTAATACTAATTTATTTCCACACTTGTCGATCAAGGTGTGAACATTGGTGATTTACGTGGGTTGATGAACTACATTCTATTAATTCATGCCACATTAAATAGCAGTGCCAACGTGTGTAAAATGTGGTCGATGTTTTAATTTAGTAGTAAAGGGAGGAGGTGTGTTGACTCCTAAACTACGCCTGCCTTAATTAATGCAACTACACATAAAACTAGCCAACTACCATATTGGATCTGCTACGTGGTGATTGGCATAGCTTTATCCATTAAAGTTTCTGCTTGCAACATGGAGTATGTTTCACAAAATAGGGAGGAGGGTGGTCATCGATGTGTATCCTTTTTAAAACAACTCACCTTAACTTACCTCCCACCGCATTCAACCTACACGTGGAGTTTGAACTTTCTAAAAAGGGAGGAGGGTGGTCGGTGGTAATACCGACCCCTCCCTTTATTTAAGGGGGGTGGTCGATGTTACCATCGACCACCTTCTTTAATATATATTTTTCTTTAAATTAACCCCACCATTATCACTATTATATTTTATTTTATTTTAATTTCATTTTTATTATATTTTAATATATAGTTAATGTTTTTTTTTATTAATATATATATGTATTTAAACATTAATCTTTGTTTAAATAAATTCTTTAATAAACCCTTTCTATAATATATATATATATATATATATATATATATATATATATATATATATATATATCGGATTTTCATTACATAATTTAATTTCATAAATACATTATTTTGAATGGTCATGATCATAAAATAAGAAAATAATCACTTAAGCATAATTAAATATTCAATATATATATATATTATGGATTTTTATAAAATAGTTTAATTCCTCAAACCTATTTACATATTTGATAATTACACTCTTATCTATAAGTCTGTGATCGAATTATCATTAGAATTCATATACACATGTATATAATGCGTATATATTTTTGATCTCAAATGATTACGTATATGTATAAAGAAAAGTCTTGACGAAATCAAATTTCACTATAATTGGATATTGATATATGTATATGATTGAATTCTTATATACATATACATTTTATACTATTGACCAATTTACAAAAGTACTTATTAGTACGCTTTTCCATACATTATACATATCTAAACAAGGACATAAAAACCTAGGGTCGATATTCGTTTTCGAATCATCTACACATTTTATCTCTTTTAACCATAAAGCTTAATATTTCACCATTATTCATGTAACTTAAATTCAATTCAATTTCCACTCACATCATGCAATCAATGCACATGTATAATTATTTAAATCAATCTACTACTCATTCCAAATTCATCATTTCAATTTGAATAAACACTCAATAAGGTCATTTAAATCATCCATCTTTCAAGATGCAAATATAAATCCTAATGTGGTGTGTGAAAGATTCCATCTATCCTAAGGAAATACAAGAGCTAAGACAACTCTACCTGAACCATGTTCTCGCCTTCATCATTGTTCACCTGTTCCTGCATTCACTTTGCACTCAATCGCTCATTAGCAATGACGGTCCCAATTTACAATAAAAATTATTATTGATCATTCAATTGTATATAAATCATATCAGTACATTCGATATCCTTTCTTATTTCATTAACAGTTCTATTTCATTTCAATTTCATGTGAAAAATAAACATTATTTTCCTAATTAAATAATTATGGAAAAATAGGGTTCGTGACAGAAGCAATAGAATGTATGAGGAACTCAGGCAAAGTCCTAAAGAAATAAATAATACGTTTATATCACTTATACCCAAAAAGGACAGTGTAGAGGAATTGGATAACTTTCGGCAAATTTTATTATGTAATATAGTATACAAGGTATTATCTAAGGCACTAGCCAATAGAGTCAAAAGTATCCTTCCTTCTATTATATCAGAGGAGAAAACGGGCTTTGTCTTTGGTAGATCTATCCTAGATGGAGTAATAATAGCTCAAGAAACCATCCATACGATTCAACATAACCATAAGTCTAGTATGATAATCAAAATGGATATTAAAAAATCATATGATAGAGTAGATTGGAGTTTCTTGTGTAAATGTTTGGAAGCTTTCGGCTTTGATAAGCAATACTTCAACCTAATTTTTAGATGTATTTCTACGCCGAGATTTTTTGTCTTGGTAAATGGTTTCCCGGAAGGGTATTTTGAGTCAACTAGAGGGTTGAGACAAGGAGAGCCTATTTCACCATTTATGTTCATCATTATGGTAGAGGCCTTTGGCAGGTGTATATGTAGAGCTAAATCCATGGGTCGAATCATAGGCATTAAAGTAACAAAAGGGGTTAGCAATGTAACCCACTAGCAATTCGTCAATGATACAATGCTCTTTGGGGATGGTAATAAACTAGAAGCAAGGGCTTTTAAGAAAATTCTAGATCTATATGCTTCAGCTTCAAGACAAGTCATTAATATTAATAAATTAGAGATTTTCTTCTTTAACACAAATCAGCAAAGGGAAGTTGAGCTTTGTCAAATTCTAGGCTTTCAGAGGGGCAAATTCCCTAGTAAGTACCTTGCTATTCCTTTAGATAAAGGATGTAGGGTTAACAAGCTATGGAACCCAATTGTGGGCGAAATGGAGAAGAAAATGGAATCATGGAAAGGCAAGTGGCTGCCCAATGCAGGTAGAGCCACAATGCTAAAATTTGTCTTATCAACGGTTCTAACATATCACATGTCTTGTCTACCATTAAGTCAAGGTGATAGAGATAAAATAGAAAAGAGAATGAGGAATTTATATTGGCAAGGGGTCACCAAGGATAGGAAATTAGCACTTATCAGTTGGGATAAGATTTGTAGGCCTATAAGTACAGGAGGTATAGGGCTTAGAAATATGAGTTGGCAGAGTAAAGCTCTTGGGGCAAAATTATTTTGGACTATGTATAGAGATCCGAATAGGAAATGGGTGATAATTTTACAACACAAGTATTTGTGTGGAAGTGACCCGTGTAGTATTATTAGATCAGCAAACCCTCCTAGAGCATCTAAGGTTTGGAATTTTATCTTGGAATGCAGGAAGTTGATCTTGGATAAGTTATCTTGGGATATTGTGGATGATAGTAAAGAGTTATTTTGGAGGGATTCATGGGGCGGATATGCAACCTTAGATAGTCTACCCATCTCCCCGAGAGTTAAAGAAGTTTTAGAAAGTACATGGGGTATACACTTAAAAGATTACATTGACTACTATAGTGATGATCCTCCTTTATGCTGGAAGTGGAAAGGATTGGACAACATTCCTCTTTCAGAAGGAGAAAAATGGGAGCTAAGAGATGTCCTATCCACCAGGAACATAACCATCAAGAAAGGGGTGGATAGATTGATTTGGGTAGGATCTAACTCAGGTGAGTATAAAGTCAAAGATGGATATTCAGAGTTGGTTAAGTCTCAGCATTGGGAGAAAACAACGTTACCAATACAGTTGTGTTGAGATAAGGAGTGTCTTCCTAAAGTAGGCATGTTTCTCCAAGCTTCTCTTCAGAAGCTAATATTAACAATAGAATGGTTCAAAAACTAGGTTATGAAGTTCCTTCTAGATGTATTCTATGTGAAAGTAGTGAGCAAACTGTTAATCACTTACACTTGAACTGCCCTTATGGCTCAAAATTCTGGAATTTGCTATGTAAGAAGTTAAACTAGAAAATAGTATTTCCAAATGATATTTTAGAGGCTATGAAGGGTTGGCCAGATATTTGCAAGGGTAGTCTTTACAAAGTCTTATGGAAGGTAGCTCCCTCTATTTTGGTGTGGGAGATCTAGAAGGAAAGAAATAGAATAATATTCTAAGATAAGAAGTTGGATGTCAATAACTTCACCAATAAAGTGGAAGCAACCATAGTTGAAGTGACAAACAACAAATTAAGAAGTAATATGGTGGAGAAAAACTCCTTCATGGTTTGGGATGGAAATATCAGGAAAGAATGGTATGGATTAATTATCCCCCCCAATATGGCAAAGGAGGAAGAGTAAGTAAGGAATACAGGAAATAATGTGTTTAGTCTAAACTAGATTATGGTTGACATAAGCTCAATTTTGATGGGGCATCTAGAGGAAACCTTGGAGTAGCAGGTATAGGATGTATCATACCTTTCTAGGATGGGTCTATATGTGCAAAATTAGCTAGACCTATTGGTGAAACTACAAACAATTTGGCCAAACTAGAGGCTTTCATATAAGGATTATTACTTTGCAAGGACTTAGAAATTGAAAAGCTAGCCATTGAGGGGGACTCTCAAATTATCATTAATGCCTTAAGAACCAAAAGAACCCCTAATTGGAAAATTAACTCAAAATTAGGTAGAGCCTTAGAGTTGATTGACTTCTTTGATGAAGTGTTGATTAATCATATCTATAGGGAAGGTGGAAGAAGATAAATGAGCCAATTTGGGACCAGATGGCATTTACATTGAAAACATAGGATGTTCAAATTGAGGATATCCATTTGAATTTGAATTCTATGGAATTATCCATCTTTTGGTGGGTCTGTATATTAAGTCATACAGATTGAGAATATTGGTATTTATAGTTTTATGTTATCATATTAGGTAATGGGTTAGAAGTTAAGGTGGGGTCGATTGGATAAGGATTAGAAGGACAAGAAATACTATGCATACGGTGAGATGCATTGGATTTTTAAGCCTCAATCATTAATAGTTAAGTTTTCACCTCTCATGTCGATACATGTAAGTTATATTGCCTCAATTTTAGGTTTCCTAATTAAGACCTTCAGGAAACTTTTAGAAACTAACCTTCTTTAACTAAGTGAGTAGGCTTCAGAAAATTGCATTTGAAGCATGGAGTCAAATTTGAAGCGTTTGCAAAAGATAATCGACTTATGGCTTTCAAGGGTGGTGTTAGGGCAAAATGTTGGAGCAGATTTTTACTAGAACTGGATGATTTGTCGGTTCATGCTATTCAAGAGATAATGGGGGAGTACTCCTTCAATTATGAGTAGATTTATTGGGTAAACTATGACATCTCAACCACCTTTGTTGCTATTTTTCTTTCTGTAGGAACCCCCAAGGATGATACTAAATTGTTGTCTAAGAATTTGTTTAAGGAGGAATTTTTGGGTAATCTAGATATAGCAGTAAACAGTGTAGACCATAATTTCACCATTCTATTTCCGAAGGATTGTGGGGTGGATCAGTATAGTAACCCGGAGGTTAGAATTAAGAGATGACCATTTCTGGAAATTAGGGATCAAGAGGGGTTTGAACAAAGGAAGCAAAACATTTTGAGGAACATCGATTTTCTCCTCAAGTGGCTCCATTTGAAGGAAGCAGATGGAAATAAATGGTGGGTGGATTATCTTGTACCAGAAGGCTTTCAACCCCCTAAAGATATGGGAGAGGTGAAGGTTGAAAAGGTCCAAATGCCCTGCCTAGTTATCAACAAAGCTAATTGGGTTAAAAAGGCAAGGAAAATCGGGACTCATCAATGGAGGAAGCAAGACTGTCTTGTCCCCATACTAAGGACATGGCTTGTGATTATGTGGATCACAACATTATTGACCTTGTTTAGTATATGATTAAGGGCTTAGTTCTGCTCTGTCTAGGGCCCAAATTTTGGTTTTGCCTTCCTTTTAAGGAATTTTTGGATAGTTAAATTGTATCTATGGATCGAAAGATAGTTTATAGGCAAGGGTTTCCTTTAATAAATATGGACAATGTTCGTATATTGGTAATACTTTAAAATGTGCATGTCTTGATACTTATATTAATACAATGATCTTCCATGGTTAATGAATTCTGTGAGTAAGATGGTTATGGGATTAGTTATTGTTTTTGGTATTTATCCTAGTTTATCTTCAGTAGAATAGAATTATTATGGAATTCACAAAAAAGATGGTAGCATTGCTTATAATATTTTTTGGTATTAAGCATGGATGCATTGGCATATAGACCGATGTATTTAGTTTGGGCTAGTAGTTAATGATATTTGAGGATTGTTGAATTAGCAGAAAACAAAGTATGGGTGATTAATGTTAAAGTTGTGAAATACAACCTCACAAAACCTAGTGAAAACTTGTATGCAAATAACCAGTCACGACAATGGAAGATTTACAAAACACAAAGATTGCTTTTAAAACCTAGAGCAAAAGAATGCACTAAAAATAATCAGATAATGAATTACAAAAGGATAAATCCTTATAAAAGGAGATCAAACCTACAATGAAAAACCCTAAAAGAAATTAATAATTAATAATTAATTAATTATTAATATTCCTAAGTTTAGCTTCCTAAATTTAGCTTAAGTGAAATAGAGAAAAGGTGACTTAATTATTGAATCAATATGATTTAATTAATTAAGTAAACTAATACCTTTTACTCTAACAACCCTGCCCTTAACATGAAGTTAGGGAGAAGCTTAAAAAACTAAGGACTAGATGCTAGAAATCTAAAATGGGTCTCGACAACAAGGCCTGATGAGGTGCCCAAGTATAATGAAATCTTTGTAAGATGGAGAAAAAGGAGAAAACCTAGTGGGAAAAAAATCCTCTCCTAAAAGAAATGAAAGCATGCTAAAAAACATGAAAGAAGGAAGGCCTAAATATGACCCCCCAAAGACAACTTCCTGCACCCCGATCATTGAGCGCAACTGAAGATAAAACAATAATGCCAAAGGTTTTGTGAAGATTGGAGCAACCTGCTCCTCTATAGGAATGTAATCCAAGGTGAGTGAACCATCTTGAATCAACTTCCTGATGAAGTGCATGTGGATCTCAATGTGGTTTGTCCACTGATATGCCAAATCTCTGGAGCATGTCAAGAGCATACTTTTGCTAATATATGAAAATCCCATCTGAAGACTAAACAACTTGTAGACCAACAAAATAGTGCAGAAGACTGAGATCTGTCATCTCAAACTGCTCCATCAAATCTCTCTGAATGCTCTGAATCATAGAGGATGAGCTACCTATAATAATGAGATCATCAACATATAGCACAAGAATCAAAATATCAGCGTCTAGATGTTGAATGTAAACTATGGGATCAGAATGAAAGAGAGTGAACTAAAGGAGAGCAAAAAAGAGTCCATCTTCTCATTCCAATCCTGGGGGGCTTGTTTGAGACCATATAATGAATGCCTAAGTCTGCAAACCAAAGAAGTTTCCTGCACAAACCCCTGAGGGTTCTCCATTTAGATATCCTCATTTAAGTCTCCATGCAAGAAATCACTCTAGACATTGTTGGTAAACAAATTTGTAATTGTCAATTCTCCTTCAAACTTGACCCTGTTCACCTGAAGAGCATTGACAACCATCCCAACAGTTGGAGAGATTGTGGTGAGGCCACAATCCTCCTCTATGTTTGAGAGGGGCAACTCCCTCGTATGATGGGGGTATTTTGGGATTCTGGTGTACTTTTAACCTGAAAGTGCATAAAGGAGACAATACTAAACTAAAGAAAAGTGAATAATAGAAACCCCAATGGCAGACATACCAACACCAAATAGGATTTCACAAATGATGATAGATACAAAGGGGGTTTAAGCACAAAACAAGTTTTAACTTGCAATGATGATGAGGAAACAAGGGTGACATATCTCAACATACGAAGAGATGGGTAACTCTAGCACATCCAAACCAAGATACAAAATCTTGATTGTGTTCCATTATATCAATACATGAATTATAAGCATTCCAATATATGACAAATGATTTGCACATAGACAAAGATATTACTAATTTTTCACATATGAAAAATTAGCAACAATAACTCAAGAAGAACATATAGAACATACGAGCTAAATGCACATCCTTTATTATTTCCATGAAATTATACAATTCCAAGAACTCTTTTGTACAAAGTGTAAACACGAAATTCATCAATCTATTTCTTTGAGAATTTCTCCATAGTCTCCCCCCTATAAGAGTCTTTTTTCTTTTACAATGCCAAAGCCTTGTATTTATAGGCACTTGAGAGAACAACTACCTTGATAACCAACTCATAAACACTTTGAATAACCACCTTAGGTAACTATTTAGGATAACTACCCTAGTTCCCCACTTAGAATAACTACCCAAGTGACTACTTCTAATAACTACCTTTTGGAAGCAAGTTAGGATACCTAACTTTTACACAACCTAAACCTAAATTCTAACTTGTGGTTACATGAGTGGCATAAGTCACTTTTACAAAAAGATAATTTGAAGCACATAACATCATAAAGAGAATATGGCATTGAATTTGTCGAAGTAGCAAAATATCTTCCCGCATTCATGAATATTTTGGTGTTTATAGAACACTATGTGAGCCTAATATTTCTTGAGATTTGTATGAGAATTCCAAATGACACCAATATTCCCTATTGTTATAATGACCATCAGGTCTCCATGGCATACTCAAAAGAGGTTCATTGAGGCCTCTTCTCAATGATACAATTGATTGCATCCATGAATGAATATAACCTTATTTCGCTCATATTAATGTCGTACAATTTCCATGCATAATGCAACATTACCACCTCTTTATAGCATTCAATGAACCAATATGTTGATGACTCCACATTCTAAAAGACTGCCAATCAAACTATTCAGGCACTTTATTTCTATGACCAACCCATATTCATACACGATCTTTAGACACCAAGAAAACACATCCTTACACCCACTGCTATAGTTTGATCTTGCCTCTTGATGATATGTCTCAAGGTGCCATCAAAACAACCACTATTTATTGGTTCCCATCGATCAACTATGCTGCAAATCAATTTGATTGAATTATGCACAATCCTTTTTCACTTCTCTTATCATTTCATTCTATCCTTGAGGTGACATCTTTTCGAGGTGTTTTGTCAAGCATTTTATGTGGCTTGTCAATACTTCACTTTTCATGTGCATTTCATCCTATGTATTTTATGAATTCTTGTGATACCACATTTCTTCAAAGAATTCTATCATAGGTTCAAGCTGCTTGGCTATGATTCCACATTTGCATGCACATCTACCAGGCTTTTCCAATTATAGTATTTGACAAAATTTTGCCTTTGAAGGTGCTTTAGTGCATGACCATACATTATTGTGAAGAGGTGAAGAGCCTTGGGAAATGGTTGGGAAACATGGCATTACTCCTACAAATTGTATTTTTTTGAAAGTTTCAAAAGCTTTTTCAACATATCCATTTTGCGTAGTCTGCAACTATTGCATCTCATGGGACAATACGTTGAGTATTCAATTTGAGTGGCTCACACACCATTACTCTTTGTGCACATTTATGTTTGTGCTCCACATCTTTCATACAATCTTATGAACCTTAATTGAATGTCGATATTCTATCCTGGAATTCTAGTTCTTGCTAAAGAATGATTCATAATGTTATCTTCGAGTTAGTTATAATAACTAATTCTTCTTTCACACTTTTCTTTCGGAATACAAACTTATCGATATGGTATTCATCTATGACATGAATATATGCATCAGTATTTTAGTTATGTGAGCCAACCCAAATTGAATCATTATGATGAGAGCATTGCTTTCGGTGATTTGCAAAAAAGTCGTAAGTTGCCGATAAAGTTGATAATTTGTGAATGATGGCAACTACTTTATGTCATCAAAATCTTTGAAAACTGCAACAACCTATCAATGATGTTAATGAATTGAGATTTTTGCAACTTAAGAAACTTGAAAAAGTCCCCGACAGATGAGTGAGTTATAATAAATAACTCTTCATAGTTGTAATGCATCAACATCTTTCAAAACTTGAACAACTCATCGACAAGTGAAGAACTAAATGGAGTGAATCGGTCTCTTTCAAATCTTTGTAAACTGACCTATAAATATCATTTTGATATGAAATTTGGTGAAAATATCTATCTTGAACAATTTAACTTCTTTATCTCATTGGAAATTTGGACAGTCTGGGTAATTATGCGAAGTGACAAATCAAGTTTTAATAACCGCTTCATTTGGTACTTGTTGTTATACATTTGAGAGCCTCCTAAAAAATGCCTATGCATGACATATCAATGAGAATATCTGACAATAATCTCAATTAAATGATATGTTTATGAACATGTTTGTCATTTTTGAGAGATTTACCATTATGGTATATCATACAATCATGACATTCCTTGACATATACTTGTTATACTACTCACATGCCTAGTTCGTGCCTTTGCATTTGGCAGCTAAAACCCCAAGAGCTTGTAGATGATGGAAGATACTTTTAGTGAGGAGCTTATCAATATGAGGAGTTTGACATGAATGTTTAAAATTTTGCAAGTTAAAAATAGGGCTAACAGCTGGCTCTGGCTGGGGATAAGGACTGTAAGGTACGTAGGATGAACCCAAAGGTTTTGCAAATGATTAATGCCTTATCCATTGGACAAAAGAGTCAAGCAGAGGAGACAACAAAATAGATAAATGGAGAGACTAGACACAAACCAAAAATGGGACAAACACAAACAAAACTTCAGACTAAATATGTACATGGTAGGCAAATCCTACCTCAAATTTCTCCAAGATGATCATACAAAGCAATGTATAGGTTGGGAGAAATAGGAACCTGTCCAGAAAAGTGACGAGTATTTGTGTAACTCCTGGAAGCTCCATAGGTTGAGAAAACCGATGTGTATAAGATAAGATATATCTTTGACCAATAGACCAAAAAACCATATCTCATTGTAAATATTTGGGCTCTCTTTAAATATTTGGGTATCACTTTTCTATGATATTGATTGTGTGTTCTAGCATCATGTTAAGCATGTCAACCTTCTCTATCTGAAGATCCTTTTGATGATTTTTATTGATATATATTAACCCACGAATCAGACAACCTTCATATATCTTGTGATGTGAAGAAACTTGTGTAGGCACAACCATCGAATCATGTTCTTGATTATCAACTTGAGAATCATTTATAGAAATATACTCATGTAAAAACAAAGGATTGAGGTAGACACTTTGATTGAATAATAAATTATCATTTGAATCCTTCAAACACCAATCTGGGATACAAACATTATGAGAATTAACTTCATTGACTTCCTTCATTAGATCATCCATTACCTCATTCATTGCTTTACAATTGGCACAATTCCCAAAGCTATCCTTTGGTATAGGTGAGTCTTCTTGATCGAAAGATTACAAAAGTGGATTGTTGTGAACTTTGAATTCTTCATAAGGCATAAATTTCACTTCCACCGAGGTTGATATACCTACATAGATTTCACTTTCAGCTTTCTCAACAATATCCATATAGCCTTCTATATCCTCTTGACTCGAGGATTCTTCTATATGAAACTCTTCATGAAATATGAAAACTTCATACTCGGGTTGCATGTATGATAAATATTGTATGCTCAGTGATCCATCTTCTTTCACTTGGGGCTAATCTGGAATTTCATCAATATCTTTAAAAGTAAAGGTTTCCAATTTTGAAGGAAAAGAAGATATCTACAAAGTTTCATTTGTGGTTGCCTCTGCACTGGTCATGGAAGTGAAATTTTTCTCATAAGTTACTGAAACTTTGACATGTTCAATGCTACCATCATCTCCATTGATTGGTGATTTAATAATAGGAATGTCTTCTCCACAAAGAAAGTCATCATCTTAAGTATTGAGAAACCAACTGGGAATAAAGATTGTTTGAGTCTCATCTTTATGCATCTCTTATGCACCATTCTCTTCATTCTTGGGCTGCATGCATGCCTTGAAAGCATTTGATACCTTTTCTTCAAGCTCCTTATTTTCAGATTGATGAAAAACTTCTTCTTTGTTGTGGTAATATTTATAATGCTCATGGCATCCATGGATATGATCTTCTTTTTCTTACTCACTCACTTCATCTTGAACTTTCTTTTGACATGTATCCTTATGAGCTGATATAGCTTCATCTTCCTTGACACATGCATATTGTGGTGGGTCATTTTCAAAACTTGGATCACAAAACATTTCATCTAGATAGATGAGTGAGTTATAATAACTAACTTTTCATACTTGTAATGCATCGGCATCTTTCAATACTTGAACAACTCACCGACAAGTGAAGAACTAAGTGGAATGAATAAGTCTCTTTCAAATCTTTGTAAACTGACCCATAAATATCATTTTGATATGCAATTTGATGAAAATCTCTATCTTCAACAATTTAACTTCTTTATTTCATTGGAAACTTGGACGACCTAGGTAATTATGCGAAGTGACAAATCAATTTTTAATAAACGCTTCATTTGGTACTTGTTGTTATACGTTTGAGAGCCTCCTTTAAAATGCCTATGCATGACATATCGATAAGAATATTTGACAATAATCTCAATTAAATGATATGTTTATGAACATGTTTGTCATTTTTGAGAGCTTTAATATTATGGTATATCATGCAATCATGACATTCCTTGAGAAATACTTGTTATACTACTCACATGCCTAGTTCGTGTCTTTGCATTTTGTAGATAAAACGCCAAGAGCTTGTAGATGATGGATGATACTTTTAGTGAGGATCTTATCAATATGAGGAGTTTGACATGAACAGTTAAAATTTTGCAAGTTAAAAATAGGGCTATCACACATCCATTTGAGAAACTAACCATCCTTGTGAAGCTGCAAGTGATAGTACAAAGCGAATAGAATTTATCTTAGCAGCAAGATCAAAGGTCTCAGAGTAATCAATACCCTCAACCTAAGAAAACCCCTTCACAACAAGATGTGCTTTGTACTTATCTATCGAACCATCTGCAACATACTTGGTACAGTACACCCACTTCCACCGAACCAACTTTCTTCCCTTAGGAAGAGATCAAAGGTCCCAAGTATGATTCTTCATCAAAGAAGAATACTCCTCATTCATAGCCCTATCCCACTTAGGATGACCTGTCACCTCTGAAAACCTCGTAGGATCATCTAAAATGGCATGACTCAAGAGACTAGCACCTTAAGTATGTGATCATGTATGATGGGTATCTGAAGGTCACCTACTATAAATCCAACTACCTCTATAATAAAGTGGGCCCACTTGGGAAAATGTTGTGGATATGGTGGTGGTGGGGTTGGTGTATCAACATCTGCATCATCATCAAGAGATAAAAAATCCTCAAGAGATGAAGAGGGAGGAGTAGGTAGTGAGGGAGAAGCTGGTGAAGGAGAATCTGTTGGAGTGAAGCACTCATGAAAGTGGACATCACGTTGAAACAAGACCTCTCTAGAATTAGGATTAAACAACCTATATGCCTTCACATCCTCATAGTAGCCAACAAAAATGAGTGGTCAACTTTTCCTCTCCATTGTTTTCCTCTGAGCATCATGAATAAATGCCCAAGCCTTACAGCCAAATACTCAAAATGTAGAAACATTGGGCTTGACATGGGTCTAAGCCTTCTTAGGAGTCATATGTCATAATGCCTTATGCAGCATCTGATTCTGAATATAAGTGGCACAATTGATTGCCTCAACCCAAAAAGAAGAATCTATAGACTGTGACCGAATCATACAATTGGCCATCTCCTGTAAAGTCTTTTTCTTTCCCTCAGCAACACCATTATGTTGAGGGGTATATGGAATTGTAAATTGATGCTGGTAACCATGCTTAGTGCAAAATCCATTGAAAGCCTGATACACATACTCCCCCCTGTTATCTATGTGTATCCGCCTAATAGAAAGTCTAGACTGATTCCCCACAAATATCTTAAAGATTTGAAATGAATCAAAGACATCAGACTTTTACTTAAGAAAGTACACCCATGTACATCTGGAGAAGTCATCAATAAATGTAAGCACATATCTAGCCCCTGGAAAAGGAGTCGTAAATGACATGAGGTCACTATGTACCAACTCCAAGGGAATCATAGCACATGGAGACCCACTGATAGGAAAATAATCCTGGTGATGTTTTCCATGTACATAACCTCGACAAACACCATCAGTACAGGAAATCTGTGGGAGCCCAATCACTAGTGCATGTGTACTCATCTATTGTAGATATCTATAATTGACATGGCCAAAATGCTCGTGCCAAAGTTTTCTCATTGTGTCTGCATGTGCTATAAGAGATGAACTTGTACCATCTATCATGTAAAAGCCATCAAATGTGTATAAGGACAATACTAGATCAACACTCCCAGTAGCCACAACCAAATCAAGATCATGAAGGTCTTGAATAGCCACATCATGTGGTGAGAACTCAACTATCTTACCAGTGCCAGAGTGACAAATCTGATAGATGGAAAGGAGGGTTTTTGAAATATCAGGATCAACAAGGACTTCCTAAAGATGACCACCATCCAATCAAACAAGACCTGAACCCATAACGAAAAGTTGTGTAGAGTCATCAACTGCAATCTGTGAAGTGCCACAATGGGCAAGTGCGGTAAAAAACTTCTGAGTGTGTGTCATATGGTGAGAAGCACTAGAATCTAGGATCTAAGTGGATCTTGAAGGCAATTCTCGTGCAGAAAGAGCATGACCTTTCCCTCTGGGTGGGGAAGGTGTCTGAGGTCAGGTGATGTGATGCTGCTGCATGGCCTCCTCTAAAGCCTCTAATCATTTCCAACACCTAGAAATAGGATGCCCTTCCTTGCCACAAAAATTGTAAGGATCACTTGATTTCTTCTTAGTCTTGGAGGGAGACTGACTAGACTTAGAAGAATTACCCTGCTTAGGGCTAGATTATGGTTTATAAGTAGACTTTTGAAGCACTCATCAGTGAGGAGCGACCTCAAAGAGATCAATATGGACCAGTCAGCAAGAGTAAACATAATGGAAACACAAAGATATGATGGAGGAAATGTAGAATATATTGTTTTATTGCATGAAAATTGATTACATCCAATCGGTAACAACCGGGTTACGACATATCGGCTCATAGACCTAGTAGAACATATTGAATAGGTCACAACCGGGACCTTGAATCTTTAGATTTATCTTATACACATAATATAGCTACTTGATTCTCTGATTGATTACATTCTAATTCGCAATTACAATTATATATATTGATCCAAAGGATCCAGTTGGCCCAAAAGGGATCAAAACCCAAAGAACAAGACCTCACATGCAAAATAACAAGGTCGGCCTCTGCCAAGAGATTCCTCCAAAAAATCCAAAGGGTGAAATGTAGATCACGGGAAAATCTTCAAAAGGGGTTTTGGTAGATCACCAAAATAGGTCCAGGCAATCGATAATAAGAACTACCAACTGGTAACAAGAAATTGTCAAGCAAACCGACAATGATATCTTGCCGAAAAGTGATCCAAAAGCGATGCAGTCTAGAAGCAAGAAAGATGATCAAGTCTTTAAGTAGAACCCAAGTCCACAGGATCCGATGAGCCAAAACAAGGATATAGAGAAAGGAAAACTGAAACTACAAACAAAAAGGAAAACAAAAAGGAAAATATTTTTGGTTGATGCAAGATTGCTATGAACCGGGGATAATCCTGCATCAGACATCTGGGGTTATTGAAAAAAAAAGTGAGCCTCTCACTTTGCCGGGGTCAGAGGGAAACCAATGTAGTCTACCTCTGCCTAAGAAATCCAAGATTAATCTTCAACTAGTATGTCCGTCCACTTCACAAGATATTCCTTATACTGATTGCTTCGGGTACTACACCCAATCCTACTATCCAAAATGTCTTCAATCTGATCTGGTTCCTTCTGGGGTAACTATTTCTCCAAGTATGCAATATTGTCCTCATTGAATTCTAGTTCATGATACTCATAAAGATCTACAATGCTAAACGTAGGTGAAATGCTTAGACTATCTGGTAGCTCCACTTCATATGCATTTCTACAATTGAACTTCCTCAAAATCCTGCAAGGTCCAAGCTTCTTCATATGCAACTTGTTATAAGTTCCAACCAGGAATCTCTCTTTTCTCAGACATACCATCACTTCATCACCAACTTAAAATTCCTTATGTCTCTTTTTCTCATTTGCCTTCTCCTTATACTTTTTATTCATGTCTTCCAGATGTTGCTTAACTTGAATATGCAATGCTGCCATGTGATCTACAAAGTCTTCTACTTCTGAACATCTCTGATATTCACTGCTAATATCTCTCAATTCTGATATACCTCTAGGATTCACTCTAGTAACAATCTCAAAAGGTGTTTTTTTGGTACTTCTATTCACTGAATTGTTGTAGGCAAACTCTGCTTGTGCAAGGATCAAATTACAACTTTCGGTATTATCTCCTAGTAAACATCACAACATGTTTCCCAAACTCCGGTTAACAACTTATGTATGTCCATCAATCTGTGGATGACAAGTAGAACTAAACTTCAAAATTGTCTTCATCTTCTTCCAAAGTGTTCTCCAACAATAGCCAAAAAACTTAGTGTCTCTGTCTGAAACTATGTTCTTAGGTAATCCATGCAATCTCACCACTTCCTTGAAAAATAGGTCTGCTACATGTAATTCATTTGATGTCTTCTTACAAGGTATGAAATGAGCCATCTTCAAGAATCTATCCACTACCACAAATATAGAATCATTCCCCCTCATTGTTTTAGGCAATCTAAGTACAAAATCCATGCTTATATCTTCCCAAGGTCTTACTGGTATTGTCAAAGGTTTATACAATCTCACATTTTGACTACTACCCTTTGTAACTTGACAAACTCTACAAATTTGCACATATTTCTTAACATCCTTATGAATATGGGGCCAAAAGTATTGCTCACTCACTAATGCTACTGTTTTGTCAATATCAAAATGTCCATCTAGTCATCCACTATGTTTCTCCTTTATCAGATTCTTGCTCATAGAACTCTTAGGTATGCACAACTGAACTCCTTTGAATAACATCTCATCCTGAATGAAGTAATCCAACCATTTGTTTCTATCTACCATAACCAGTTCTCTATATGCTTTCCAAGGTTCTACAAAATCTGGGTCATCATCATACAAAGTCTTCAATTCTTCAAATCCTAATACTGTCACTCTCATCTATGTCAACAAATTCCTTCTCCTACTCAATGCATCAACAACTTTTTTAGATTTCCCACTTCTATGCTTCAACACAAAGGTGTAACTCTTCAAGAATTCTACCAATCTCATATGTCTCTAATTCAACTTACTCTAACTATTCAAATACTGCAAAGCTTGATGATCTGTATACAACACAAACTGCTTAGGCAACAAGTAATGTCTTCACTTCTTCAAGGCTTGAACTATGGCATAAAAATCCTAATCATATACTGAATATCTCCTCCGGGCATCATTCAATTTCTCACTTAAATAAGCTACCGCTCTCCCTTCCTGACTCAAGACTGCTCCTATTGTTGTTCCACTTGCATCACAATCCACTTGAAATACTTTATTGAAATCCGGTAAAGCTAACATAGACTGCTCAGTTACTTTCTGCTTCAATAGTTCAAAACTTCTATTGGCTTTGGTGGTCCACTTGAATTTCTTTCAATCTCCTCTCATGGTCTCATTCATAGGGTTACAAACTGAACTGAAATTTTTGATAAACTTTCGGTAAAAACTAGCCAATCCATGAAATGATCTTACCTCTCCAATGATTTCCGGTGTAGGCCATTCTGCAATTGTTTTCACTTTCTTAGGGTCCATCTTCAAAGCATCTTCAGATATCACAAATCCCAAATCGACTAACTCATCCTTCATGAAAGTACACTTGATATTGATCAGCAACTTCTCTTCTCTCAACCTCTACAAAACTTGGCTCAAATGCAACAAATGCTCCTCTTTTTTCTTACTGAAAATCAGAATGTCATCCAAATATACAATAACAAACTTACCCAATAATTTCTTCAATACCTCATTCATCAGCCTCATGAAAGTACTTGGTGCATTAGTTAATCCAAAAGGCATCACCAACCATTCATACAGTCCTTTATTTGTCTTGAATGTTGTCTTTCACTCATCTCCTTCTCTGATCCTGGTCTGATGATATCCACTCTTCAAATCTATCTTTGTAAAGTATTTTTCTCCACTCAAACAGTCCATTATGTTATCCATCCTCGACAAAGGAAACTAGTATTTCACTGTGATTTTGTTTATTGCTCTGGACTTAGTACACATTCTCCACTCTCCATTATTCTTAGGTGCTAATATTGTTGCAGCTACACTTGTCTATTCAGTTACATTATTCAGTTACACATTCTCCACACTCCATTATTCTTAGGTGCTAATTAGGGGCTCAGACTTTCCCTGATCAAACCTTTCTTCAATAGCTTATGCACTTGTCTATTCAGTTCTTCATTCTTTGGTGTCATCTAGTGTGTATCTTTGTTAGGCAAACTAGCTCTGGGAACCAGGTCCATGCAATGACTGATACTTCTCACATGTGGCAATCCATCAAGTACATTATCTGAAATGATGTCTTCATATTTTGTCAACAAATCTTTTATCTCTTTCGGATGTTCCTCTTCATGCTCTGGATTCTCAATCTTCTTAGGAATTAAGGCAAAACACAAATTCTCATGTCTCAATCCATCCAGGAATTTCCTTTCATCTATCAAATAGATTCTAGCATTTGTACAGACTTCATTCTTCAAAGTTTCCTCCAAAGGTAACAAGGTTTGCTTCATCCCATTGGCCACAGTAGTATGTATTCTTCCTCCCATCATGTACTGCCTGTCTATCAAACTGCCAAGGTCTACCCAAAAAAATATGACAAATATCCATAGGCATAGTATCACATAATAATTCATCATGATAATTCCCAATTTTTAATTTCACCAAACATTGCTCACTTACTAACAACTAATGTTTATCCCAAATCCATGCTATCTGATAAGTCTTAGGGTGTTTCAATCTTTCCAAATTTAAAGTATTCACCATCTCTTCTGAACAAGATTATCTCAACTACCATTGTCAATAACAACTTTACAACACTTATCGGATACCTTACATCTGGTCTTGAACAAATTCTTCCTTTGCAAGGGTTCTTCATCTCCTCCGGTATGACACAAAGCTCTCCTCATCATCAACAGTTCTCCATCTTCCAATTTATTGTCTAATCCAGTGGGGTTTTCTTCCACCGCTTCTTCTCTTTTGATTGTTTATGTCTTCTTACACTCAAATGCACGATGTCCTTCTCCCCCACACTTAAAGCAAGTTCCTTTGAATGTCCTCTTGTCTTGTCTTCCAAAATTCTCATTCCGGTAACCATCTGGTTCTCTCCACTGATAGACATTTCTATCATCCTTCCAGTATGAATTACCTTCTTTATTCACTTCCTTGTCCTTGTTATGATCTGTATTGATTCCTCTTCCTCTGGTATATCCTCTTTCTCCTTGAAATCTTCCTCTGGTAAATCTTCTGCCTTTAGGGAATACTGGTAAGCCTCTTCGACACTCTCTAATTTGATCAAACCAATTTCATCTTGTATAGACAATTGCAATCCATTCAAATATCTTGCAATTTGTTCAACTTCATCATCAACATGTCTAGATTTGATGTTCAACTTGTAAAATGCTTCGATGTATTCCTTCACACTAGATTCCTTCTGCCTCAAATTTTGCAACTTCTGGAACAGATTCACTTGATAATCAGCTCGCATAAACTTTGATTTCAACTTAGCAATCATTTGATCCCATGTCTAAATCTTCTCTTTACCTCTTCTTTGTCTATCAACTTGCAAATGTTCCCACCAAAGAGATGCATGACCTTTCAATCATGTACAGGCATATTTCACCTTCCTTTCTTCTGCAGTGTTTTCAAAATCAAAGTATTTCTCCATCTCTGAGATCCATTCCATCAATTCATCTAAATCCAACTTCCCATCATATTCTGGTGGGGTAAAATGAGGTTTAGTAGTCACCCTATTCAAAACCCTCAAAAACCTTTCCTCATCCAGATCAATCGTCGGTGGGTTTACTTGTTCTATTGCGGCTTCTTCTCCTTCATATTCACTTACATCTTCAATATGTCGACCTCTTCTCTAGCTTGTCTCTGTGGCTTCCAATTGTGCTCCTATCCCTCACAACTTTTCCATCATAATACGGTCTGTATTCCCACATGCTCCACCGTTCCTAGCTCCTCTTCATGCCATCGTTTATGCCAGTCCTCTGCAGCTGCAGGTCGGATCCATAATTCACCACCTTATATCAAAAATCTAAGGACACACAACCTTTAGAATGAAAACTTCACTCTGATACCACTTGAAGTAGTCATCAGTGAGGAGGGACTACAAAGAGATCAATCTAGATCAGTCAGCAGGAGTAAACACAATGGAAACAAAAAGATATGATGGAGGCAATGCATAATAGATTGTTTTATTGCATGGAAATTGATTACATCCAACAAGTAACAATCGAGTTACAACATACCAGCTCACAGGCCTGGTAGAACATACAGAATAGGTCACAACTGAGCCCTTGAATCTTGAGATCTATCTTCTATGCACAATCTAGCTACTTGATTCTCTAATTGATTACATTCTAATGTGCAATTACAATTTTATATATATATATATATATATAGATCTAAAGGATCCAGTCAGCCCAAAAGGGATCAAAACCTGAAGAACAAGCCCTCGCATGCAAAATAACAAGGTTGGCCTCCACCAAGAGATTCCTCTAGAAAATCCAAAGGATGAAACGTAGATCATGGGAAAAGGTCAGCCACATGCCAAGGAACATCAAAATAAATGCCCAAGGCTTTGTAATCTTCGAAAGGGGTTCCAATAGATCACTAAAATAGGTCCAAGCAACCGGTAACAAGAACTGCCAACCAGTAACAAGAAACTGTCAAGGAAACCAACAACGATATCTTGCTGGAAAATTATCCAACAACGATGCAGTCTGGAAGCGAGAAAAATGATCAAGTCTTCAAGTAGAATCCAACTCCATGGGATCCAGTGAGCCAAAACCTAGACACAAAGAAAGGAAAACTGAAACTGCAAATAGAAAGAAAAACATAAAGGAAAATGTTTTCGGTTGATGCGAGATTTATATGAACTAGGGATGCTCCTGTATCAACTTTGGTGGAGGCCTAGAGGAACTCTCACTACTTGTTGAATCTGTGTTTGGATTTTGTTTCTACTTATACTTCTGTTTAGAAGGTTGAGTTACCAATGCTTGGCTCTTAGAACTAGGGAGAGTATCCAACTATGTGAGGTGAGACTATTCTTGTGTCAACCTATCACAGAATACCTCAAATGAAGGCATGGTAAATCATGTTCCCAAAGCATCCATGGTAGAATAGAAGGTAGAAGAGAATATCTAAAAGGAACCTTGAAGCCTAGATAGAATCGGGTATATAAACTCAGTGTCTATCTTGCTCTTACCACAACCATGTAACAATGATCACAGTGATTTGAATTTCATTAAGAAATACTCAATAGATGGAAAAGAATCAAGTGTCAAGGTGTCAATTTTGCATCAGTCTGAAGTGCCCTGAACTGATTAAAGGTGCCAAAAAGATCATGAAACTTAGTCCATATAGCCTAAGGAGTTAGGCAACCCTTCAAGTGAAAAAGAAGACTATTTATAACATGTAAAGATATCAAACCCATGGCCTCATCCATTCTGTTCCTATGTTGTAGAACCTCAAAGGGTCTTGTCAAGAGAGGTTGAACCTCATCCAAATAGGACCATAACCCCTTAGACATGAGAAGTCTCGTCATATGTGCTTTCCAGGTATGATAATTGTGTGGAGTAAGATGGTCACCTGAAGAAGTATCCACCATGATGTTTATGGTTTTGAAATGTGTTTATAAAGAGAGGATTATGATTTTCGGTATGATAATATAGAAAGCAAGAAAAATACACCCTCCCACAACACAAAAATAACCCTTAAGATAATTTTGAAAGCTGGAAAGTTGAAAAAGCAAAAATAACTTCTGAAAAATTTCTATGTACCTAATGAATTTTTTGATAAAATAAGTTGTGGATCTAGATAGAGCATTCCAACGCCTATTCATTCACAAAAAATAGAGTCTGTATGCAAAACATATGCCCCTGGAAGCGCCAAAAGGAAGGTCTAACTTTGACTAGAAATAAATGCAAAAAGACAACGAAATCAAGAAAAAAAAGCCTTTAAAAATGGATCCATCTCGGAAAGAGATTTCCGACGATATATGGTTTGTCAAAAAATGCCTCCATTTGCTCCCGATATCGCAAAAAAAAAACAACCCCCTATTTTTGAAAAAAACTTTAGAAAAAAAGTCCACCCTTGGTGGCTGGGAGGTGACTCCTGGGTGGAGCGAAGCTATAGTGGTGTAGAGGTGGTGTGTCGGTGGTGGGAGGGAGGTGCAGTGGAGGGGCGGAAGTGGCGGGAGAAACCTATTGGTGGTTTGTGTTGTCGGTGACCAATGATCAAATGATCGCTTGCAGTTACCATCGACGATGCTTATGCTGGTGGCGGTGACCATGGCAGAAAGGTCCACAACAACTCATTGGGCTCGATGGTGGTTAGTATGACCATCAGTAGTGTTCGCCCTCAAAAAAAATAAAAATTTTGAAAGTCGTGTGCGTACAGATCTGTACGACACAGACCTCAAAAAAATTCCTCCAAAAGTTGTTGATGCCAAAATAGGTTGAGTAATATGTCAAAAAGAATGGAAATGCCCTCCGGGAGCCAACGATGAGATTCTTTTTGGCCCAAAATTCTCCAAAAAATAGGTGCCCCCTCTGGATCACAAAAACAATTGAATTTTCAAACCCTCACAGATCTGGCCCTGTGAATCAAAAATTAACAAACAAAAGGTCAATCTTGTCTATTTGACACGTGTCGGATTCAATGGTGATTTACAAATCAACCCAAATTTCACAGAAGACCTACTATAGGTAGAATCTCTCAATCTGAAGAATAGGAAAGCCTGAGGTCTGAAGCTCTAATACCATGTTAAAGTTGTGAAATAAAACCTCACAAAACCCAGTGAACACATATATGCAAATACCCTATCACAACAATGAAAGATTTAGAAAACACAAAGATTGCTTTTAAAACCTAGAGAAATAGAATGCAATAATAATAATCAGATAATGAATTACAAAAGGGATCAATAGTTATAAAAGGAGATCAAAACTAAAAGGAAAAACCCTAAAAGCAATTAATAATTAATTATTAATTAATTATTAATACTCCTAAGTTTAGCTTCCTAAATTTAGCTTATGTGAAATAGAGAAAAGGTGACTTATTTATTAAATCAATATGATTTAATTGATTAAGTAAACTAATACCTTTTACTCTAACAATTAATAGGGATGAACTATATGCAAGCATTGAGTTCTTTCTGTTTGAATTATTCATGTTCAGTTGTATTAAATTTATATATGATTAGCCACCAATTTGTTAGCTTAGTCAGATTTCTCTTTAGTAGGATGATATCATTAGTCGAATGGTATTGATGAGTAGGTTAACATTGGTCTTCAATGATAAGGTTTTTTATTTAGGTTTATGGGTAGAGAAATAGACTCTTATTTGTTTTCTGTACAAAGGGGCTTTATGTTATTTGTTTAAGATGCTCTCTTTGATGGTCATATGTTTATTTTTGGGATAATAGGATTTCCTATCCAGAGAACATGTGTTTCAAATAGAGTATAGCATGCTTTCAATGCTGATAACTTTATATGGTTTTAATTTATTAAATGTATGCATGGAACTGACAAATTTTCAACTAACATGATATAGAGATTTGTTTGAAGGTCACAATATTGTTCTTGATACAGAGAACAATTGAGGATTCTTTCGCAAACTAGTTTATGGTTTTATTGACTAACAAGCTAACAAATCATTGAGTTCTAGTGATTCAAATAATTTCAAGGCAGGAGTTATTACTTAATAAATGGTGGTGGGTAGATGTTAGAGTAAGGATCAGACACTATCTTAGGCAAATTACATGTTGAAGCAGCAGGTATAAGATAAAGATGCTAGAGTAGAGGTTATGGATGATTATTATCCAAGGGAGCAGAGAATCAAGTTGGGCCTTCAGATGTATTATAATCTATAGTAGTTAGCCAATGATGTAATTAATGGTAGATATCTAAGATTGTAATTTCTGTAATATTTCCAGGAATGGATTCCTTGGGCTAGACCGGAGGTTTTCTTACCCAATGATTTCCTACCGGTGCCCACACTGAATCGGGATTGTCAAAATTCTTTAAAAATCAATAAAATTATTTGGCTACAACCCTTTACATATCAAAAAAGAAGAAGAGAGAAATAGGGATAGGATCAAAAGAGAAATAATGATGGAAGGTTGCATTGTTAAAATAATTCAATAAATTTCCAAGTTCATATAGAATATCTATGCCAAATGGATATCTTATCAATGCCTTATAAAATATTTTAGCTAATTGAAACCCTGAAGAGGAATCCAATAATTTGTAGGGTGGACAAAAGTAATGCCACACAATAAAGTAGATACCTTAAAAGGAAAGTTACACTAATGAAGGAGCAATAAGTAATAAAAAAACTCTAATAAGATTTTAATTTTTTAATTTTTTTTAAGTATAAATTTGAAGACCTAAAATAGATGAGGGAGTAACCCTAATATAAAACACTAAGGTGGTGTAAGATTAAATGAGTTCACAAAAATGTAAAGGTAAAAGTAACCTTGTTGGTCTAACCTTGGTAAATTATATACAAAACAAGTAAAAACACAATTAATCTATGCAAATCATAAGAGCTAGAAATGAAAATTTGAAATTATTATTTTAAAAATTAAG
This sequence comes from Cryptomeria japonica, assembly GCF_030272615.1. NCBI lineage: Eukaryota > Viridiplantae > Streptophyta > Pinopsida > Cupressales > Cupressaceae > Cryptomeria > Cryptomeria japonica. Next base: position 102,545,264 of record NC_081415.1, read on the forward strand.
TGAGAAAAAATTAGGGTACTTAATTGTTAGAACAATGGTGAATAATAAGATCTATTATATACAGAATTGGTTTTCCAAATCCTACAAGATTATATTCTTAATTTGTTTGTTGTTAGGAAGCTATAATAACCATGAAAATTTGTGCAAGCTAGATTTGTGCGATGTGCAATCAATCCCACACTCCATAGAAATGTTTTGAGGCATGAGGCATTACACTATTACGCAACCACAAGGTTGATCTAGTTAATCTCACTCCTAGCAATAAAGGGCTACATGGAAAAAATATTCACTTTACAACCTTCAATAAATATTATAGACATCAAACAAACATGTAAGACTTTGAATGCAACTTTTAAAAATTATTTAGAGAGTCATTTTATAATGGCACCAACATAACTTGTATTATTCCACTTATATAATAATATGGAACACAATAACATATATTCAAAAAACTAAAATTATAAAACAAGTTTTGAATAACCAAAAATCTTAAATAAATTTAAAATAAAATAAAATGAGTGTTAAATAAATAAAAATAACTATTTAAATATAAATAAAATAATTGTAAAGTCAAAAAAGTCTAAATAAAAAATTAACTATTAAATAAATGAAAACAATCATTTATTTTCAATAAACACTATCATTTAAAATAAATAAGTTTTAAATAATTATAAAATAAAATAAAATCAACTTACATATTTTTTGGTGCAGGGGCATGTCAATTTTGGTTGTAGGAGTTCTTTGTTGCAGGGCCTTCAAGATATCCCAAGAACTTATTTTGTAAATAAGCTTGCATGCTCCTATTCTGTAAAATGAGCTTGCATGCTCCTATTTGTAAATGAGCATGCATGCTTCTTTGCTGATCTCTATTTTGTAACTAGCTCCGGCTAGAGGATTGTTCACTACTTCTCTTCTATAGTCATGTTGATGAGCAATGACCAGAGTTTTTCTTGCTGGTTCTTTTCTTTGGGAGCTCAGTTTGAACCATTTTTTAAATATATTGTAAAAATTATATATTATTAATAAAATATATCAAGTGGCATTGCCACCTTGCCAAAAAAAAAAAAAAACTTAAATATTTTTTTTAATTAATATAAATATATTTATTATTAAAATATTCATACTAATGACTTACATTCTATTTAATTTTAAAACTCTTACATTATATTTTAACTTTGGAATATTGTTACTATTAAAATACATTTGATGACATATAAAAATAAAAAAACATTATAAACTCTCAAACTCTCTTTCTTATGTATTGTTTGTGAAACATTATATGTATTTAGTTTTGAGGCCAAGTAAAATTCAAACTAGAAGTGTCTTAAGCTTTTGTTGCTCTAGAAATAAGCTCAAATTTTCATATTAAAAAAGAAAAGGCTAATTTCTTTTTGTATTTCCTAGATTTTTCTTGAAGACTTGATCATCTTCCTTATTCCCAAACCTCAGAGCATTTGGATCATTTTCCGGTAAGTTATCGCTATCAGTTTCTGAGACAATTTCCTGTTACCGGTTGCTTGGACCTATTTGCATTGGTGATCTACTGGATCCTTTCCGTAGCTTGCGAAGCCCTGAGCGTTGATTTTGTTGTTCCTTGGCATGTGGCTGACCTTCCCTTTGATTCTCACTTCATCCTTTGGATTTTATAGAGGATTTTCTTTGTCAGAGGTCGATCTTGTTGGTTTTACACGTTAGGCCTTGTTCTTCGGGTTTTGATCCCTTTCTAGGCTGACCGAAACCCCTTGGATCATATAAATCATTGTAATAAAGCATTAGAATGTATCTAAGGAGTTGGACAAAACATAGAAGCAAAATCTTAAGTTTGAGGTCCCGATTCTGACCTGTTCTGTATGAGCATGTTTTAGCAGGCCTGTGAGCCGATTATTGTAACCCGGTTATTACTGGTTGGTTGTAATTAGTTATTATGATATAATTCAATCTTTTTTGCATTGGCTCCATCATGTCCTTGTGTTTCCATTGTGTTTACTCTTGCTAACCAGTCTGGACTGGTCTCTTTGAGGTCCCTACTAACCGGTGACTACACCAAGTGGTATCATAGTGAGCTTTCATTCTCAAGATTGCATTGTCCTGAGAGATTTTTGTTGTAGGGTGGCAGACGATGGATCCGACTTGCAGCTGTAGAGGACTAGCGTAAAGATGGCATGAAGAGGAAATAGGAATGGTGGAGTGCGTGGGAATGCAAACCCTATTATGATGGAAATGTTGAGAGGAATTATAGCCCAGTTGGAAGCCATTGAGAGATCATAGAGAAGAGGTTGCCATATTGAAGATGTGAGTGAAGATGAAGGAGAAGAATCCCCGACAAAGCAAGTCAATCCACCGGTGATCGATTTGGATGAAGAGAGGTTTTTGAGGGTTTTGAGTAGGGAGAATAGTAAACCTCATTTTACCCCACCGGAATATGATAGAAAGTTGGATTCAAATGAATGGATGGATTGGATCCCGGAGATGGAGAAATATTTTGATTTTGAAAACACTGCAGAAGAGAGGAAGGTGAAATATGTCTGTACCTGGTTGAAAGGTCACGCATCTCTTTGGTGGGAGCATTTGCCGGTTGATAGATAGAGAACAGGTAAAGAGAAGACCAAGACATGGGATCAGATGGTTGCTAAGTTGAAATCAAAATTTATGCTAGTTGATTATATAGTAAATCTATTCCAGAAGTTGCAGAATTTGAGGTAGAAGGAATCTAGTGTGAAGGAGTACACCGACGCATTTTACAAGTTGACTATAAGATCTAGACATGTTGATGATGAAGTTGAACAAGTTACAAGGTACTTGAATGGATTGCAGATGTCTATAAAAGATGAACTTAGTTTGATCAAGTTGCAGAGTGTTGAAGAAGCTTATCGGTATGCCCTGAAAGCATAAGAGAAGTTGAGCAAAAGACATGAGCAGAGGTAGAGAGGCAGAGGTGGAAGGATTTTGAAGGAAGATTTAAGGAGGAAGAGGATATACTCAAGGTAGAGGAACCTGTACGGATCAGGACAAGGACAAGGAAGTGAGCAAAGAAGGTAATTCATACCGGAAAGATGATAGAAATTTCTACCAGAGGAGAGAACCAGATGGCTACCGGAATGAGAATTATGGAAAAAGATGATAGAAGACAAGACAAGAGAGTGTTTAGAGGAACTTTCTATAAGTGTGGAGGAGAAGGATATCATGCTTTTGAGTGTAAGAAGATAGAGGATACCAGAAGAATGGTAGTGGTGGAAGAAAACCCCACCGGATCAGCTAATAAATTGGAAGATGGAGAACTATTGATGATGAGGAGAGCTTTGTGTCATACGGGGAGAGATGAAGAGCCCTTATAGAGGAAGAATTTGTTCAAGACCATATGTAAGGTATCTGGTAAGTGTTGTAAAGTTGTCATTGATAGTGGTAGTTCAAATAATCTTGTTTCAGAAGAGATGGTGAATAAGTTGAATTTGGAAAGATTGAAACACCCTAAGCCTTATCAGATAGCATGGATTCAGGATGATCATAAGTTGTTAGTAAGTGAGAAATGTTTGGTGAAATTGAAAATTGGGAATTATCATGATGAATTCTTATGTGATATTATGCCTATGAATATTTGTTAGCTTTTGTTGGGTAGACCTTGGTAGTTTGAGAGACAAGCAATATATGATGGGAGGAAGAATACATACACTATTGTGGCCAATGGGATGAAGCAAACCTTGTTGCCCTTGGAGGAACCTTTGAAGAGTGAAGTCTATACAAATGCGAGATTTTTTTTGGTGGATGGAAGGAAATTCCTGGATGGATTGAGACATGAGAATGTGTGTTTTGTCTTAGTTCCTAAGAAGACTGATAATCTAGAGAATGAAGAACAACAACTGCAAGAGATAAAAGGTTTGTTGATAGGGTGTGAACACTTCATTTCAGATAATGTGTCTGATGGATTACCAACAATAAGAAGTATAAGTCATTGTATGGACCTAATTCCTGAAGCTAGTTTGCCTAACAAAGTTACACACCGGATGACACCGGTAGAGAATGAAGAGTTTAATAGACAAGTGCAGGAGTTGTTGAAGAAAGGTTTGATTAGAGAAAGTTTGAGTCCTTGTGCAGTTCCAGTTGTGTTAGCACCTAAGAAGATGGAGAATGGAGAACATGTACCGATTTCAGAGCAATAAATAAGATCACGGTGAAATATCGGTATCCTTTTCCTATGATGGATGACATAATGGACTATTTGAGTGGAGCCAAATACTTTACAAAGATAGACTTGAAGAGTGGATATCATCATATCAGGATCAGAGAAGGAGATGAGTGGAAGACAACATTCAAGACAAATGAAGGACTATATGAATGGTTGGTGATAACTTTTGGGTTAACTAATGCACCAAGTACTTTCATGAAGCTGATGAATGAGGTATTGAAGAAATTATTGGGTAAGTTTGTTATTGTATATTTGGATGACATTCTAATTTTCATTAAGACAAAAGAGGAGCATTTGTTGCATTTGATACAAGTTTTGCAGAGGTTGAGAGAAGAAAAGTTACTGATAAATTTAAAGAAGTGTACTTTCATGAAAGATGAGTTAGTCTATTTGGGATTTGTGATATCTGAGGATGGTTTAAAGATGGACCCTAAGAAATTAAAAGCAATTGTTGAATGGCCTAGACTAGAAAGAATTGGAGATGTAAGATCATTTCATGGATTGGCTAGTTTCTACCAGAAGTTCATCAGAAATTTTAGTTCAATTTGTAACCCTATGACTGAGACAATGAGGGGAGATAGGAAGGAGTTCAAGTGGACCACCAGAGCAAACAAAATTTTTGAACTGTGTTAGCTTTACCGGATTTCAATAAAGTATTTCAAGTGGATTGTGATGCAAGTGGAACAGAAATAGGAGCGGTCTTGACTCAGGAAGGGAGAGCAGTAACTTATTTCAGTGAGAAATTTAATGATGCCCGGAGGAGATATTCAGTGTATGATCAAGAATTTTATATCATAGTTCAAGCCTTGAGGAATTGGAGGCATTACCTATTGCCTAAGGAGTTTGTGTTGTATACGGATCATCAAGCTTTGCAGTATTTGTACAATCAGAGTAATTTGAATCAAAGACATATGAGATGAATATAATTTTTGCAGAGTTATACCTTTGTGTTGAAGCATACAAGTGGGAAATCTAACAAAGTTGTTGATGCATTGAGTAGGAGAAGGAATTTCCTGACAGAGATGAGAGTGATAGTATTAGGATTTGAGGAGTTGAAGACCTTGTATGATTATGAACCAAATTTTGGAGAACCTTGGAGAGCATGTAGAGAATCGGTTACGGTAGATGGGAGCAAGTGGTTGGATTACTTCATTCAGGATGGGATGTTATTCAGAGGAGTTCAGTTGTGCATACCTAAGAGTTTTATGAGGGAGAATTTGATAAAGGAGAAACATAGTGGAGGATTAGTCAGACACTTTGATGTTAATAAAATAGTAGTAGTGGTGAGTGAGCATTACTTTTGGCCCCAGATTCATAAGGATGTTAGGAAATATGTGCAAAATTCTAGAGTTTATCAAGTTGCAAAAGGGAGTAGTTAGAATGTGGGATTGTATACACCTCTGATAGTACTGGTAAGACCTTGGGAGGATATAAGTATGGATTTCATACTAGGATTTCCTAAAACACACAGAGAGAATGATTCTATATTTGTGGTAGTGGATAGATTCTCGAAGATGACTCATTTCATACCTTGTAAGAAGACATCAGATGCATTACATATAGCAGACCTATTTTTTAAGGAAGTAGTAAGATTGCATGGATTACCTAAGAGAATAGTTTCAGACAGAGACACTAAGTTTGTTGGTTATTTTTGGAGAACGCTTTGGAAGAAGATGAAAACAGATTTGAAGTTTAGTTCTATTTTTCACTAAAAATTGGTGGATAAATAGAAGTAGTCAACCAGAGCTTGGGAAATTTGTTAAGATGTTTAGTTGGAGACAAAACCAAAAGTTGGGATTTGATTCTTGCACAAGAAGAGTTTGCCTACAATAATTCAGTAAACATGAGTACCATAAGGACACCTTTTGAGATTGTTACATGAGCACATCCTAGAGGTATATCAAAATTACGAGATATTAGCAATAAAGACCAAAGAAGTTCAAAAGCAAAAGAATTTACATATTACGTGAAGGAATTACATATTCAAGTTAAGTAACATTTGGAGGACATGAACAATAATTATAAGGAGAAAGCAGATGAGAAGAGGATACATAGCAAATTTGAAGTTGGTGATGAAGTGATGGTGTATCTGAGAAAAGAAAGATTCCCGGTTGGAACTTATAACAAGTTGCAGATGAGGAAGTTTGGACCTTGAAAGATTTTGAGAAAGTTCAATTCTGGAAATGCATATGAAGTGGAGTTATCGAATAGTTTGAGTATTTCACCTATATTTAACATTGCAGATCTTCATCAGTATCATGAACTAGAATTCAGTGAGGATAGTATTGCAAACTTGGAGAAATTGTTTCCCTAGAAGGAACCGGATTAGATTGAAGACATTTTGGATATTAGGATTGGGCGTAGTACCCGAAATAGTCAGTATAAGGAGTATCATGTGAAGTGGAAGGATAGATGAGTTGAAGATTCATCTCGGCCTTATCAGGAAGAGGTAGACCACCTTGTTTTTCCTCTAACCCCAGCAAAGTGAGAGACTGACTTTTTTCAACAACTCCAGATGTCTAATGCAGGAGCATCCCCGATTCATGGCAATCTTACATCAATCAAAAATATTTCCTTTACGTTTTTCTTTATGTTTGCAGTTTCAACATTTCTTTCTGTATTTCCCAAATTTTGCTCACTTGAACCTGTGGAGTTGGATTTTTCTTGAAGACTTGATCATCTTCCTTATTCCCAAACCGCGGTGCATTTGGATCATTTTTCGGCAAGTTATCGCTACCAGTTTCTGAGACAGTTTCCTATTACCGATTGCCTGGACCTATTTGCATTGGTGATCTACCAGATCCTTTTTGTAGCTTGCAGAGCCCTGAGCGTTGATTTCATTGTTCCTTGGTGTGTGGTTGACCTTCCCTTTGATTCTCACTTCATCCTTTGGATTTTCTAGTGGATTTTATTTGTCGGAGTTCGACCTTGTTGGTTTTACACATTAGGTCTTGTTCTTCGGGTTTTGATCCCTTTCTGAGCTGGCCAAATCCCCTTGGATCATATAAATAATTTTAATAGAGCATTATAATGTATCTAAGGAGTTGGACAAAATATAGAAGCAAAATCTTAAGTTTGAGGTCCCGGTTGTGACTTGTTATGTATTTTGAGCATGTTTTAGCAGGCCTGTGAGTTGATTACTGTAACCCGGTTATTATTGGTTGGTTGTAATCAGTTTTCATGATATAATTCAATATGTTATGTATTGTCTCCATCATGTCCTTATGTTTCCATTATGTTTACTCTTGTTGACCAGTCTAGGCTAATCTCTTTGAGGTCCCTCCTAACCGATGACTGCACCACTTCCACAAAGTGAAGCATCATGACTACCTCCCTCAGCAGAAACACCAGCAGGTTCATTGTTTATCTCTATAGGCCTTGACTCTCCTGGGACCTTATCCACCCTAACTAAATTTTTCTTCTTAGGTTTATCAGCAACTACCTTGATTGTAGCCTGGCTTGGCTTAACCTTAGCCCTATTGCCAACTTCCTTCTCAGAACCCCCTTCCTAAATGATACCATCTTCCTTCTCCACAGAATAATGACGGGGAGAGGCCTCCCTCCACCAAGAAGCCAGATTATTTTATTTTTGCTTGACACAATTAGCTGCCATGTGACCAGTTTGAAAGCACCTTATCTATTGGTTGCCAAATCCTGTTTGCAAGCTGCAAAGATAGTCTAGCAGGAGGAGCAGTTGAACAGTCCATCTCAACTAAAATGCATGCATAAGTGGTATGTAAGAGTCCAAAGAGCCCTCATCCACCCCCATAAACTCACCTACAGTGTTACCAATAGCTTTGAAACAAGCTTCAAACCAAAACTGCAAAGGCAAATTGGGTAACCTTACCCAAACTGGAATTTTATCAAAAGCCTCTATTCAGTCCAGTTCACACATAATTTTCTTCCTATCCAGTTCATTATCAAAAACCACCACAAAAAAAGCCCTGAGCACCAGGGTAAATTTGCACATCACCTTTCAAAATGGGCTTCCAACTTTTTCTAATCCCTTTGTGTAATTCATTCAAACTTGGCCAAACACCTTGAAAATGCCTAATCAGCCCCATCTCTGCAAAATAGAGCTCATTCTCCTTCACTTCTTCAATGATATTGGCATCAAATCCCACCAGTGGCTTGTTAGGGTCTAGATTGGTCTGAGAAAGGAGGGGCACAAAAACCCCTCTAACACTGCTTCCTAAACTACCAAACACCTTGCATGCCCTATTACCCTGAATTGATCGATTGCCTTTCCACAACAATGAACTCTCACCATGCAGAGAGGTGAACTTTATATTACCCACAAAAGATCCAAACCTACCGATCGAAGAAACTCCATCCAAACTAGTGGACGTACACCCCAAAGCTCGCCCAAAACCCTTGGCCTACACAAGAAAACCAACAACTCCTATAGAAACCCTAGCAGATGATAGAAGTCCTTGTGGATGCATCATGCTCCTCCCAAAATCAATCAAAAAAAGGGTTTATGATAACCAGTGAGAATCAAACCAAAGTTGATGCATAGCATCGAGATCATTAGCCTAACACTATGCCTCACGACTCGCCTTCACACCAAATTAGCTACTCATGCACCCATACAAATTTGTTAAAAGGGTTTATGGTAACCAATGAGAATCAAACCCGAGTTGATGTGTATAATCGAGATCATTAGCCTAACACTACGCCTCACGAATCGCCTTCACACCAACTTGGCTACTCATGCACCCTTTGTTGAAGGCGTCTCTTCTTTGAGATGCACAAGCTAGATTTAAAAATTGACAATCTAAAATCCATTAAAATCCATGCAAGACAATTCAACCTATTTCCTTTGTTGATTCTCCCTCCACATTGATTGTCCGTTTTTGGAAAGGAATGAATATATGGCAGTGATAATTGCACCACCATTTCTATCAATTTATCATCATTTTTGTCAATTTGTCATTTTTTTACATCAACTCGGCTATTTACAACATGCAACTTAAAAGATGGAGAGCGATCAAATCATTCGTTAATTCACGCATGGTATCATCGTTGGCCAAAGCATTAATTTTATTTGTACTAGAATATTGTTATTTACCACATGTAATCTGCCCCAAAGACAAAGTCGTGATCAATCTCCATTTTCTAAGGTGTGTGATTGATCCTTTCCTCAACAGTGGAAACTTTGAAGGTTGATGGTTGAGTTTGAGACAAGAGATTTTTTAAGCCTTTCACATGAATATATTAATTAGATACTTGATTGGGGAATGAGGATTGTCTGGCATTGCATAACTTTCTAGGAAAGTTCAATGGCATATGTTTCTTTTAATCAAATTATCTATTTAACGAATTTCCCTGCAACGAGTACCTAGTACGTTGTACCAACTCACACTGTCAAATCATGTAGAGAAAATCAAGTTGAACATTGCAAATTTTTCAGCATCCTTAAATTGTTATGGCAATGGGATGGATTTGCCTATAGAGCTCAACGGTTACCTAAATAATAATTTAACTATTAGTTTTTTTATATGCTGATTTGATTCATACTGTATAAAAATATATTAGTTATTAATTATAATAATTCATATTTGTATTCAATAATTTTTATTATAGACTATAATATTTAATAATAATATAATTCATAAAATAAATTGTTATATATAATGATAGGTATAATATATTTTATATAATTTAATTTATATTATAAATTAATAATTATATATTATATTACACTTATTTTAATAATTTTAAATGTAAAAAATAAATATAATCAAAATGCATAAGAATAACACTCAAATGTGAATGAGAATTAAGGACAAGATTCTAACTAATATAACTAGGTAAGATTTTTATGAATGAAAATCATAAAAATATATGTCATACATACCTCATCAAAATCTAGGTTACTTGTATCTTATAAAAGACATACAAAGAGATGATACATGATTCTTTGCCTATTATTTTGTATATTTCTCTTGAGTTACTACTATATCATCTCTTTAATGTTACTATGTAGACTAAAAATTTGAAGAAAGGCATTTTGCTTCATAAAAGTGATATGCATTAACACCATTTGATAGGATGCACCCAATTCATGTTAGAATTTAATATCGATGAAAATTAGTTCTTTAATTGTTACTTGTCTATGTCTCTCTCTCTCTCTCTCTCTCTCTCTCTCTCTCTCTCTCTCTCTCTCTCTCTCTCTCTCTCACACACACACACACACACACACACACACACACACACAAACATTCTCTCCATCTAGATCCAACTCTATATCTCTATCTTTCTCTACTATCAATTTTAATCAATACCTCCAAACTCCACCTCCCTCTCTCTATCTCTCTCACCATCCCTCTCTATTACTCTATATCTCACTCTATCTATATCACTTTGTCTCTCGCTCTCTTCCATTCACTCTATCTATCCCTCATCTCTCTTGCACTATATATTTATCTCTATTTAAATCTCTTTCTCCATCTCACTCCTCTCTATTTCTTTCTATGCATATCTCTCCCTATCTCTATATCATCCTCTATTTATATCTCTCCCTCTCCCTCTCTATATATTGTGCTATCTCCCCTTCTTTCCCCCCTAGCTATCTTTCTCCCTCTATCTCACCATCTACATCTCTTTATCTCTCACTTCCTCTATATGTGTCTATCTCTTGCTTCCTTTATATCTCTTTATCTCTCACTTACTTTATATCTATATATTTATTTATATTTGTATCTTTATGTACCTCCATCTCTTTATCTCCCTCCCTATCTCTCTATCTCTTTCTCTATCCCTCTCTATCTCTATATCTCTCTCCCCCTTTCTCTTCCCATATATCTCTATCTCTATATTTATCTTCCCATATATCTATATGTCTCCCTCTTCCTCTCCGCCTCTCTCAATATCTATTTATTTATCTCCCCCTTTCTCAATATCTCTTTATTTTTATATCTCTATCTATATATTTGTCTCTCTCATTCCCCCCTCTCGATGTGTATAACTCTTTGTCTCTCTATCTCCATCACCCCACATTTATTCTTCCATCTCTTCCACTACCTCTATCCCATTTTATCTCCATATCACTACCCCTATATATCTCCCTTTCTCACATCTCTATATATAACACTTTTTATCTCTACCTTTATCTTTCTATCTTTCCCTCTTTATATATTTATTTCTTCCATCTCCCTCTCCTTCTCTCCATATCACTCTCCTTCTCCATCTCTATCTCTATCTTTGTCATTAGATCTACCAATAACCCCCATCTATATCTCCTTACCACCCTTATCTATTTCCCTTCACCCCTCTATCTCTCGTTGTCCATAATTTTTTGCACCTCTATCTCCTATCTTTGTATCTCTTTCCCTATCCTTGTCTATATCTATATATCACCCATTTTATCTATATCTCTTCATCTCCCACCCTATATATTGAGCTACTTCTGCCTCTTCTCCCCTCTTATTCTCTCTTTCCCTCTTGTCCCCCTCCTCTCTCTCTCTACCTATCTTGCACCCTTTTTCTCCTTCCCTCTCTATCTTTCCCCATTTCTCTCTCTTTATCTCTACTACTCTCCCTTTCTCTTTGTATGTATCACTCTCTGTTTATCTTCCCATATATCTCTATCTCTCTATATACCTTGATTTATCTCTCCCTCTTTATCTCACTTGATTTCTCTCTATCTCACAATCTATATCTCTCTCCATCTTTCCTTATCTCTCTTCCACTATATCTCTCCCTCTTTCCCTTTTGACTTCCCTCTATCTTCATCTCTACATCTATCCTTCTCTCTTTTCCCCTATCTCTAGGCATATCTCCCTCTCTTTGTCCACCCATCTCTCTCTCCTTCTCCTTCTTCCATATTTATCTCTTTCTCTCCTTCTCCATCTCTATCTTTATCTTTGTCTCTAGCCTCCTCTATATCTCTATCTCCTTAGCCCTATCTCACTTTATATTCCCTTCTATTTCTCCCTCTTTTTATCTGTATATTTCCCCCACAATCAATCTTTCCTTGTTGCAAAAAAACATGATCTTGTTCCTAATGGATCCTAACTATCCTCCTAATTTAGAGGATTTTATCAATCATGTTTGGATCCTTGTACTTGGATCTTCATATTTCATTTGAAGCTATCACTTCTTGATCGTGACCTTTGTTGCACAAAAAATATCATTTTCTAAATGGTCTACCAATTGACCTCATGCACTGCACAAATGTATTTGTCTTCATCTCCCTCTCCCACTCTGGATCTATCTCTATCTCTATGTATTTGTCTTCCTCTTCTGCTCCCACTCTAGATCTTCATCTCAACCTATGTCTTCCTCTCTCCCCCTCTATCTCTAGATATTTATCTCTCTCTTTAGATCCATCCATCTCCCTCCCTCTCTCTCCCTCTCCCTCTCCCTCTTCCTAGACATTTATATTTATATATGTTTGCCTCTATATCTCTCCATTTCTCTATACATCTATATCTTTCACTATCTTTACCTCTCTATATGCTACTTGTCATCTCTATATCTATCTTTCTATCTCTCCTCTTTCTCCCTCTCTATATAGTTATCTCGTTCATCTCTATCCCTCTCCCCTCTCCCCTCTCTCTTTATCTCTCCCTCTCCTTATTTCCATATCCCTCTCCTAAATCTCCTTCTCCAATTTTATCTCATTTCCCCTCAAACTCCCCTCCTATTTATCTCTCTTTCTATCGCTATCCCTCCCTATAGGTTGATGTATAGTTGATTTTAAGCTATCACTTCTCCATTGAGACCTTCGTTGTACAATAATATCATACTTACTAATTCACCTCATGTACTACACAAATGTATTTAAAAAAATATACTAAAATATTCCCTAATTAACCTTCTAAACCTTTTTAGCGTACCCATTGCACACCAATGTGCAATTGCTAGTATAGTTAAAGATAGAATATGAATTACTTATATGGTTTAGACTTGATGGTAAGTTGTTAGAAGGACACAAATAATAGTAGGTTTGAATTTTCATCTTTGATTGTTGCATGTATAAGCACAATTCATATGACCAAAATATACATAATAATAGATTTATATGTAGTATAGATAAATATTTATATTGAGTTGTACCCTTATTTAACTTACATAAATATTAGATTACTTTATATTTTATATATATTATAAAATTATAATAATTTATATTAGATGTAATAATTATGTCAAATGCATTCCATATATGAAGTGAACCATCAACTTTTTAAAATCAATGGTTCAAAATTGAGAAAGATACAAGAATATAGAATTAATCCCAACCAGATGCTTAAATTTATATTAATTTAAAAAATAAATCTTTATGATAAAAAATAAAAGAATATATATTTTAATATATTAATTAGAAAAAGAATATGCATAAATGTCACATCCCATTATTTTTGCTTGATTAAATAATAAATAAAACTTGATTTAGATATTTAATTAGTTGATTTTATGTTTATGTTTGAATGGTTGAAGTAATATACAATAATGATATGTTTAATTTTTAACTAATTAAATCAGATTTAAATGATAGAAATGATGATGTAATGTTATTATGAAAAATTGATGATGATTTAGATATGTATATGTAATGAGTATGTTTTTTTAGTGTGGATGTAAGATTAGTCATAGGTGGGAACATGGTTGAGGAGAGGGGTTTTAGCCATTTGGGTAAACAATAATCATGACGGGAATGACATTACACATCGTGTAGTTCATGAACTCATGCATTTGAATGATATAGTGAATGCTTACATCTAATGGTTGTGCATAAATATGATCGTTAATGCATTCAAGTAAATAATAAGAAAAGAAAAATATAGTTATGTACCTATTTACTTCATGTGTGTGCTTGATAATAGGTACATGTTGGAATGCTAGGAAAATAAATGCCATCTTTGATTTTCATAAAATGATATATGCTCAAAATGAATAGTGCAATAACAATTGTATTATTTTGTAATGCCCACCAAAATACCCCAGAGAAAATAACTTAACTAACTAACAAATAGAGATTTAAAAAAAAAACATCTATCAATACAACATAATAACATCATGAACACAACCATAATCATAGCAACATATAATGCAAGCGGAAATAACATTATAACAATTATCATCTCAATGCTTATATATTCATTCATTCATTTGTTCATTCCCTAGGGTACTTCAACGTCATTACTTAATGACAACATTACCTACTATAATATCCCCAGTTATCCTCAATCTTTAAGTTCATTTTAAAGAACCAAACCAAATGTTTCTAATTCCCTTATCTTTCTTTATCCACCTATCACAACATGAATCCAAATAGCACTATCTAACATATAACCAAATCTAATTCATTTCCTTTCTCGAACTCATCATACATTCCATCAAGATAAACACATACATAACCATATGCAAAGTTCATATAGCAAGTACTAGTTTACTTTCCAAATAAGATTAATTATAACAATATTATCTCATAACACCATTTTAATCAATAAGGATACACATAGCTAACCATTTCAAATCTTATTCCCATATAGATCTCAATCTCTTTTCTACCCAATGAACATTCTTACAACATGAACCATACTATCAATACATCATCTTATTCCATTACAAGATCATAGTCTATACACCATCATTTCCTATTACATAAGAATACATGGTACAAGAACATAGTTTGTTTTACATTTACAATGTCATCATGCTACAACATACTATCTCAATACATAGAAATCAACTCCACAACTATTCTCATAATGAAGAATCATAAAATCCATATTCATGCATAATATCCAATGAAGAACATCCCAGTGGAAGAAAGACATCAAACCACTCGACCATGTGGACCCAAATAGGAACCACCCCCTCGTGCTAGGAGATGACATGGGGTTCCAACTCACACTCAAGATCTAGGATGACACCTAACAACCAAGGGAGTCAACATGACATCCTTAAAGATGACAACCATATTCAATGAATCAAATCCCATGACAAGGCTAATCGTAAATCAATACACTCCCAAAGGCATAATCAACAATAAAGGCACAAGAACTAGGGACACATGTAGGGAAAGAGTTTCATCACATGTTATCCTCACAAAGAAGGGGCCATACCACACCTTAATAGACATGTGGAGCCATCTCAACCTATGAGAAATCAAGGGAGTTTGGCTTACCACCACAATAGTTTTCCAATCCCATCTCGAGTTTCTCCTCAAGGGCTATGAGGGGGGAATAACAACTATTCATTATATTGATTATGTGAGTCCTAATTACCCATTCCCACTAGTCAAATTATTATGGTTATCACTTGCAATTAAACATAAACTCTTCATGTGGTTTCATGACAAGTCTAGACCCTAAGCATCATCTCTAGGAACCTCTTAGAGCCTATTGCTCATGACCCTGGTCCAACACATGCAAGAGCCCACTCTCCCTATCCATCAATTAAGACCTTAGGGTGGAAATGAAACACAATAACATCATGAAGGCTCAACAAGAGATACATCCAAAATCATAACATAGCTAAAACAATACTGAAGCACATATGAACCATAAAGCCAACATGCAAGCAAGAGACTTCACCAATCAAAGCACAACAATTAACAAGAGTAAGGCATGCATTCCTCTTACTCAAACATAGCCAAACATATCTTCTACAGTGAGGCACAATCCTCTCACTAGAGTTCCCATAAAATCATCTCTCAACAACAAGGCATTCATCCTCTTGCTGGAGCAAATCAACACATACGCATAACCCTCAACGATAATGCACAAACCATCTTACTAGAGCTCAAATCAAACATGAAATGATCAATAATAAATCAAAGACATCTCTAAGAACATCAAATCAAATACCAAAAGCCTCTGGTACTTGCCCCAAATCCGGAAAAGTGACCTCATTGGACCAAAATGAGAAAACTGACAAAACCAAGCAGTTTAACACATCAAAACCCCAAATTGGTGCATATGACCTATCTTTTAGCACATACAACCTATTATGTAATGATTCTCTAGGAATAATTCTTATGATAGTTATGTTAGATTCTAATAAATTTTATGTGTTCTTTTGACATCTTTATTGAAGATTGAATTCCTCTTGATTGAGATATTTTATGATGTTATTTAATACATTATGCTCCTAAAGTGGATAGTGATATATTTAGGACATGATCATGATGTTAGAGTTTTATGTTGATTCATTCATGATTACATGTTAATTTATAGGTGTGATTTACTATCTTGGAATATGATGATGTGTGTTGTGCTAACCTTTACTTCATGATTGTGTTAAATGAATATGATGTTCAATAATATCTAAATGTTATCTCTTCAATGACTATATGGGGGTGAATGGGACAATTTCATATCACTCCCTTGTGAGTGAGATGTGATGTTGTGATTCACTTTCACATGTTTGAGTGTTTTTATATGTATTATGTATTTGCAAACGTTTGGTGTTATGTAGGGTTGCAGGTACAAGGCATCGACTCTACTTGGTTCTCAGGTCTAAGTTGTTGGCTTGATGATGATTGTAATGCTTTATAAGTTGTCATTGATGTAATACATACACACACATATATTCACATTGTCTACCAGTGTGACTTCAAAGTTACTTATACTAGAAACTGGTATGCTAGAAGGTTTATATCAAACTGGTACATGGCGACAATCGGTATATACATGGATCAGCTGATATGTTTATATTTGGATATTCATAACTCGACATCAACTAGAAAGATCCAACGGAGATTATCTAAGCAGCATCGAAGGTCAGACAGTTTATATGTTTAACTCCAATTGATATTGTTGGTCCAACCGATATCTGTTGATTGTGTGATGAGTTATCACTGGTCGTAATGAGTTATCCTCACCGACAAATTTTGGCAGTATTTTTGTGATGAGTTATGATTGTTTGACCAGATACACTGCACTTAGGAAATTGTGATATGATTTCTTAAGGCCAACATGAAATCTAAATGTCTATTTATTAACATGACAATGAATTATTTTTTTATGAGCAAAGGAGATATGTTTTGATGAAAAGGCAGAAGTGTTAAGTTTATGTTGGTAAAGAAGTTTTGAGCACAGAAGAGGATCTAATCAAGCAAGTTGTGATACTACTAGATCACACCATCTGTTGTTTTCTAATCACTACAACAGTCAAATCCCCTAACCAGGTAAGCTCTAACAAGCTTCACTATACAAATCCTCTAACCAGGTGATCCATTAGTTTGGATTCATAAATCCTCTACCGAGGTTACTCATAATAGGGTACTAACTTTAACAAGGTATGGATTTTAACTAAGCTTTGGGATCTTTAATAGGATTTGCTCCTTGCAGAGCAACTTTATGTAGACCCTAACCGGTCAGTTATCTATTTCTGCATATAGTTAATCTTGTGAGTCCCATTTAGGTTTTCCACATATAAACACTTGTGTTATGGTGGACATTTTACTTGTTGTGGACTCTTTTATATCATTTTGGATTGCATTCATAGTGTTTAACAAACTTGTTAAGTATATATGTCAGACAGTGTTTAAAGTAGTATTGTTTTTGGTGTCACTGATTCACCCCCCCCCCCCCTTCGTGCTTCTTAAGTCCATCATAACCATGCCTACATAATCTCGATGGAAGTTATGGGAGATAGAATAAGGCCCGATATTCATACCTTAGCCTTGCTCGATTTTAGGGCAACGTCTTTTGTATTATGTCAACCTAATTTGAATGCCACATAGGCAATAATCTGATGTCCTTGGTATGATGTGTATGTGTTTGTTTATGCATTCAACATAGGTCTATTATTTGATTTTGTTGGTAGATTTTAAATGCAAATTTATTATAAGGTTTTATTATATTTGATATGAGTTTGTTTAGTTACTCTTTCTTTTGTGTGTGTGTGTGTGTGTGTGTGTGTGTTGTGTATTGAAATATTAGTACCTTGATAATTAATTAATAAATTAATATCAATGTCTTACATAAATAAACTAAAATAAAAGCTTCATTGTTTCATAAATTAAGTTGTTATTTAATTAATGAAATAAATTTAATGAAATTTAAAATAATCTTATTAAAAATTTAGAAATGTTTATTTTGGAACTTTTGTAAAGTGATGATTTTCGGGGGAATTTTCGATCTCTTGTGAAGAGTTTTGGGAAGATGCACATTATTATTCTGGAAATTTCCATAAGTGGGGATGATTATTCAATCCTTGCCTTTTGGTGAATTTTTGGAAATTGTTTTTGGAGAAGATTGAAAATCTACAGAGGATGACTTTTGGACAGGGAATGGAGTTTTGGGGGTTGATTCAAAGGGCTCAAAGATATTAGAAACAACTCAAAACCATTCCCCAAAATTTTCTCACAAGATTCCAAAGGGAGATCTTTCTCCCAACTCACTTTGCCTACTCACCATCCCTTCACACCTTGACAACAAATGGCCCAAACTTGAATGTTGACTCAAAATGGATCCAAAATTCAAGGTCAGGCTACTAGAAAGGGTTTTGGCATCACAAAAACACCCCTCAACCACTTACATGAACCTTTTGACCTATTTATTCAGTACTTCCTTCACAACCATAACACTTTCCTAGTAACCCTCCATAATGACTATTTTGGTCATAAATTTTGACCCAAACCTGATATCAACAAGATAAGAATCTTTTTGGATACCCTTTTTTAATATACAAAACATATCCTAAAATGAGGTAGGGTTGTTTTGGAAAGTGTGGGTCTAAAATTGACTATCCCATTTTGAGTCTGGGCCCAATTACGCCACTTTTACAAAGCACCTACCCTCTAAACACTCCCCCAAACAAAATTATTTACTCGAATAAGCTATGAAGTGTTAAAATAAAAAAAATACACAATTTTTATCAGTGGGTACCCTCACAAATTCAGCCAACACACCAATCTCACCTTTTAGGCTTGCTTACAATGAGGGTTTATTGGAACTCTTATCTCCAGATCTCAAACCACTTTGCCAATACCTAAAACATGTCAAAATATGGCTGAAAATTATTTAAAAACCTTCATCCACTCAGTAACAATTTTCTTTCATCCAAACCCTACATGAAAGCATCAACTTTCACCAAAATAAGACATAGAATGCACCTAGGGCATCACCATAAAATTGGAAAATGGCCTCCCCTACTCCTAAAAACCCCTCAAACACAAAATTTACAATTGTTTGAGCCATTACACTGAGTTATAGTATCATACAAAGGGTGGATTGGCTTAAAAGTCCATTTTTCACTATCAAACCCTTCAACCTAGGTTTACACAGACAGTTTTCAGAAGAAAAAAATGCTATAACTTGCACTAAACTTAACCAAAACTCATGAAACTGGTGCCAAATGAAATATAATTCACCCCTCTTTAAAATGAATCTTGTATTGAGCCTTAACTCTTCTGTACCAATTCAGAATAAACACTACAACATGGCTATTATTATAAAAATCTGTAAATTGCAGTCATTAAAATGACAATAACTCCCTCAAATCTTAACCAAATTTGATGCCACAAAAAGAAAATGAAAGATAATTCAATTTTATTTTTATCCCCAATCACTTTCCCAGAATTATCTATCCATACACACACGTGAAAAGCAAAAGAACGGGACTATTATATCCAGATTTTTCAAAAAAATAGAGATTTTTATTGCTTCTTCTTCCCAAAAAAGGCATCCACCCCCCCATGGTCAATGATACAAGGATTTTTAAAAGTTTCCCAATAATTTTTCAACTATCCTTACCCACCTTTCAAATTAATACCTCATTATAACACTTTATACTAAGATAACACTATGCAACTTTAACAACATTTTGTACTTAACCTTGTCACCCCTACTGACCTAAGAATGACTCAAATACATTAAAAGTGGTCCACGTGGACCTTATTACATCACAAAATGGCTTGCTTATTCCTAGACCCTATCCATTTAGCACAAAATTATATCAAAATTTGAACAATAACTATGTGCTCCTGCACCAGGGGTTTGCTTTTTGATTGCTTGGAATAGACGCATATTAGATTGGGAAGATGTAATTTTGGAATTCAAGTTTTGCCTTTGCACTTGTCTTTCAGGATTGTGAATAGAGGTAGGGGTTAAATCCCATTTAATTGGCCGAAGGCCAAGAGTCACAGCTTAGAATTCATTTTAGATGTCCCTATTGGGAATTGAACTTGGGTCTCCATAGTGAGAACCTAGTGTTTTAACCAATTAAGCTCAACCCCTTGGACGGATTTGGGAGTTTTAAACAAAAAGAAAATTTATTTAATACATAATTTTAGATCTGTCTGTGATTTTCTATAGTTACTTTCTAGAAATTTTAGATTGAATATTTTGGGTTATCAATTGGGAATTTTGTTCATGTGCCTTAAATTGGCTTCTAGTATTTTGATTTGTAATTGTATTTAAAAGTAAAATAAAATTAATTTAATATTCTTATCTATTATTTGTTGTCTGGAAAATATTAAACCTGTAAATTGTATTTATATATTTTTATTATTAAATTTTTAATTTTTAATTCCAGTCTAGTGTCAAGAAATTTTTGATATCTGTATGGTGTATTTACAAATTTTGATTATTAAATTTTGGTTAATGATTTGAAGTCTGTGAATTTGTAAATTTTATAATTTAAGTTATAAATTTTGGGGAGTCTATAGATTTTGATATATATAAAAAAATTTAACTATTAATTTTTATATTTTATTGTAAATTTTGTTTTTAAAAATCTATATTTATTTTGTGTTGAGGCAGGGATTTATCCATGACATGGGAAGACCTCAACCCACGACATGCGGAGGTCTCTACCTATAGTCATGGGGAGCCTCACCAGAACGTAGAGAGGCTACTACCAACATCGTGGGGAGCCCTCACCACACTATGGGGAGGAGAGTCTCCTCCATGGTGTGGGGGGGAATACCACCCACAGTCGTGGGGAGCTCATCCCACCCTTCCCCCCCACCCCACAATGTTTGTAGAACAATTTGCTAAAATTGTAGACTTAAAACAAAAGAAAATAATCTCTTTTTATTATTATTATTTGAAATACGCTAATGTGTGTGTGTGCACGCACACATATGTGTATATGTATATGTATGTATGTATGTACGTGTGTGTGTAATATCGTAACAAGGTAAGGGTCAGGTCGGTCAAAATCTGCAGCATCAAGGTAAGAATAAGATACTGAACCAACTGCTTCATCAACCGCATAATCTACCGCTACTGATGCTTCTGGATCTGCTTCAAGCTCTCTTACTGGAACCAATGAATATGGCTCAGATGCTTTTTGTGCTCCTACCCGCGTCTCCACTCCTGCTACTTATGCTACTAGTGATGGTGCTTATGGATCTGGTACTGATGCCATTGGTGGTGCTGGTTGAACTGGTTCAACTGCGGCAACTCATTTTATATTAATAAAATTTATGTTAAGGTATTTACATTCTTATCAGAAATAATGACAATATAGATAGGAACTAAGACCGATAGAAGCAGACGCCTTGGCAGCGCAACCTTAATGCTAAAGCTATGCCCCCCCCATTTTCCTAAGATATTTAGGAGGCTTCGAGATATGATAGGCATATATTCTAAACTTATTGTTTCAAGCGAGCCAAGATCAAAAGCTTGATCCATATCCTGTAGCAGACGCAGCGAAAGAGGCAAGATAAGTAGCAGGAAGAAGGAAGCAAACCTTCGCACGGTTCCATATCGATATTTAGTTCCAGTTTGATATCCAAATAATTCATATGCAGGGACCTAGTAAAGGCAGGAGCACGAAGAGAGCCATAGCGGATCGGGTAAGAGTAGGATATTTCTTTTAGGATTAGTAAATAGCAGGAGAAAAATAATAGGTTAGAATACTAGACTTGGAATTAGATACTTTCCTTATTAATATTCTTCTATACTTCTTATACTTATTCTCTCTTAAGAGCATATTTAACATCTCAGACACAGGAACCACTACCATTTTTTGACAGTGCATCATAGAGAACCTAATCCCATATTACCTAGTAGGAATGGAGACACCCACCACTTCAGCTATTTCATCAAGGCAGGCACACACCTAGATTATACTATACATCATTCCTTCATTCATCAACCCGTTCCAAACACATCTTTTACCTCTACGAAACATGAGCAAATCCCACACATGGGTCAACCATACCTATTAGATACCAACAACACCAGGCTTTAGAGCTTATTAGGCAGGGACCTTGAAACAGCAGGAACAAGATCAACAATCCTCAACCTTATTGTCTATCGGTATCTAAGTCACCCAATACCCTTTGTACTACTTAGCTTTGGTTAAGGAGCCAAACCACTTACCCTCATCTTTATCTAGGAGATACACATTACCCACTTCATATACGACACGGGAACTAATCTTAGCATCTTAGACTCGATTAGGAATTCTTGGTTCGCTTCAATCAATACTATAACTCCTCTATTAGTAGCATTACTCTATATTAGGAATCTTATACTTAGGCTTATATTAGTTGAGTAATGAAATCATCTCTTACTTAGTCTTAGTAGAGGAATAGAAATAATCTTAGCTCTATGAGTCTAGGAATTCCATGCTTTTTACACCTTGTAGCCCGAACCTGTACTTAGGAAAATTAGATACTTGAAGCCCAATCCCTCAACTTAGATTTCTCTATGAATGATACCCATATTTCTCTCTGGTCGAGCAGGAACAACAATCTTCATTCATTACTAAAAAAAAAGTAACACCCCTAATGCCCAACTAACCTCATTTCACTAGGAAATCACCCCTATACGTCAATTAGAACTTTTAGCCCACCACCTTGTTCTGTTCATCTCAACCTCGGGGCTTCACCAAATAAATATCTAAGTTGTTTGTTCCTCATAGCATTACCATCATGTTAGCCATCATTTCGATCCATCTCCTCCTTTGCTATCATAATACCTATTTCCTATATTCACTAGCTTTTACACAACATATTTCTCTATTAGAAAAACAGGGGCTCGGCAGTCGTCTCAAGCGATCATAATGGAATCACTAGGTACTTCAGATAAACCAGAATACAAATTTGAGTAGGCCGCTATCGACCACTATCAGAAGGGGGGAATAGGGGGATTAGACCCGCTCGGATTGATGAAAGGTGGAATTGGATTTTTGCCCGGTTGAACCGCTGATTGATATGGTATCACCAAGGAAGATCTGGCAAAGTGAATGGAAGATCTGGCGTTCAGTGATCTATATTGGTTAGATCAACCACACTGATTCGAGAGAGGTTACTTAATGAGAGAGATTGACCACATGCAGGCAGGCGCCGAAATGCATGCACTACGTCTGATATGAGTGTCCGCCCAATATTTTCATGAATTCCCTGGAGCGGTTCGAAACCTTTCCCTTCTGGTGGAAAGGAAGAAATGGGCTTACTTCTCTGGGCTTCCCTACCCATGCTGACTTCGAATCATAAGCACTGCCGATGTGTATGAGCAACGCGGGTGGGAGGGATAAAATAGTGGCATTTTATCGGGAAGGAGGTAAATATTAGACTAATGGATACAAAGATTTACAATCAGGGTGAGCCTTACAAGCTTCACTTCAGTCGAATGGTAGAGTCTTGGTCTCCGGAACCACCAAATGTCTCATATATATATATATATATATATATATATATATGTATGTATGTATGTATGTATGTATGTATATGTATATACATATAAACACACACACACACACACAAACACACACACATATATACATATACATATATGCATATATATGTATATACATATACATATATGTATGTATGTGTGTATATATATACATACATACATATATAGTGTGTGTGTGTGTATGTATATACACATACACATATATATACATATATACACATATATACATATATACACATATATACATATATATAGATACATATGTATATACATATATATACATATATACATATATATATATATATGTATATATATATGTATATATATATATATGTATATGTATATGTATATATATATGTATATGTATATGTATATATATGTATCTATATATATGTATATATGTATATGTATGTATATGTATGTATATGTATATATGTATATATGTGTATATGTATATACACATATATATACATATATATATATGTGTGTGTGTGTGTGTACACATATATATACACATATATGTATATGTGTGTGTGTGTATATATACACATATATATGTATGTGTGTGTGTGTGTGTGTGTGTGTACCCAAAGTTTGGACATTTACTCTGTGAAGTTACCATCTCCATAACTGAAGTTCATTTGTTCATCAACCTAGGGACATATTACTTGAAATGGGTCTACATTATATATGCACTAAGTTCCTGTGATAGCTAAATGCATTACTGCAGCAATTAAATCTATTTGGAATAAGCAAGCAAGAATTATAACAACTGAATGGTTATAGGAAAACTCTGCATTAACATAAAACTCAATTAAAGAACTGTTAACTACTTCCAAAGCTGACAAACAAGAATTACTCTATTTGCTTTGGTTGTAGGAACAGTCAATGGATTTGTTTCCAGTGGCTATAGGAACAGCAATTGCCAGGACACCTACTACAGTAGAAAAGAAAAACTAAATTTAACAAAGGCATAGGAACACTCACCAAGTGGACCCGCTTGGATGAGTGTATCCAAGCTTCCAAGATAACTCTAAATACTCATAATAGCATAACTTTATTCATTGCTTTTCAAAAATCAACACAACATTCAGAATGAAAGAAGACTAAAAACACTCTGCAACTTTATTTCTAAATCTTCTTTCTCTCTTCCTTCACTCCCTCTAACCTCAGAGAAGAGGCAGAGACACTTATTTTAAAGAAAATTACAACAAATTCCTACAATCAAGGTCACACCGATGAGAAGAGGCAGAGAACATCTATGACGGAGAACAGTCGGAGTTAAGCCACTAAAAACGTGGATCTCTACCAAACTGCAACCAAGAATATAGTGTGGTGGTATTACAAGATTGATGTTCACTAAAGATAGACATAAATGAGTCTTGCACACCCTGCTACTCCTTTGTCGCTTCTCACACCCATTATCCTCTTTGTTGATTTGAACTTTTAGTCGCCCCTTGAATATCTCTAACTGCCTTCTCGATGTGACAAGATAACTACCTCTGCAACATCTTATTTATTCCTACAGTCAAAAAGAGAGAACATACAAGAATACACATGTCTATTTTAATTAATCATAACACTTATACATTTAACACATAATATCACCTACGATAATCTGCATGGCAATAGGAATAACTCACATGGCAACAAGAATAACTAGTCAAGACAAAACATGATTTAATGGGTTCAGTTAACATCTGGAATGCATATAGTCAAACCCTAATACATCATTACCATCCCATTATACAATTTAAAACATGACAAAAACTTATGAGTTTTAGGAATAAAAGGAGCTAATATCTCAGCTCATCATGCCCCCCAACCTAGTGTCTTGTTGATCCTCCGGCAAGAGGAATTTTTTTGATTCGGGCACTAACTCATAAGTCACCAATAGTTCCTTGTCATGTCTCTCTTGTAGCCAAATTCCAATAAGATCCCTTCATCTTTTCTAGTCTGGCCCATCTGGCTTCTTCTGTGGTTGCCTCATATGGTTTTTCTACAACCCTGCATCCCATCAATGGCCACATAAGGATAGGTGGCTGGAAGATCAAGGGTAGCCATTCATTCCTTTTCACCCTACCCAAATGGATGTACTTAGGAGATCTTTGTATAGCTACATGAAAATTAGACAGTGAATGAGGTTCACCCTGTTTTAGGTCTTCTAGAAGATTATTCCAACGCTGAACCAGACATTCAATTGCAGCTGCATTTTCATTTTCAATCAAGTGCTCGTATTCCTGGAATATTTCCTCTCTTATTGGTAACACTTGGCTCCTTACATCAAGCCTTGCTAAAAATTTCTGCTAGTCATAATAAAGAAGTCATGGGTCCTTGGCTTCAGCTCTAAGTGGCAATGGACAATCAAATTCCAGATTTCTATATGCTTTAGCCTGAGTCCCCATACTGATTTCATTTTGCACCCCTGACATTAATGCTTTTGTGTGAATGTTACCAATGTATAACAAAGGATTCCATTCATTATCAAAAGTCACAACATAGTTATGCAAATAAAATTCACACAATAAATTCTTAACAGCTATTGGAGAGGCCTGATAAGCATTATAAAATTCTTCTGGGGTATCTAAAGAAGGGCTAAGGTCTCTAATAATGTGGTTTAGCTTAAAACTCAAATACTGCTCTTTTAGATGCAAAGCATAAACCCTTGGAGGATCCCTACATTGTATCAACACAAGAACAATATTGGCAATTGTGTAAACTTTAGCTTACAATTCTGCAATCTGATTATCCCTCTTTTCAATTTCCCTATGTTGCTTATCAATAATTCCATGTAACCTAGCCCTCTCTATCTCCCACTGCCTATAAAATATAAGTGAAATAGACAAACTAGTGAGAGATGAAGGAGGTCTATTAGTTGTTACCTAAGGGCATAAGATTTCTTCAACAAGTTCTTCAAATTGTTCCGCTAAATGTGCTAGACTTGAAAGTTTGTCGGCGTCATGTTCTTCCTATAATTTAACCTCTATTGGACTCACATGTTCTTCTTCTGATGTTTCTACTGAAATGACCTCCATTGCATCCCCTATTGGTCAAACTTTTTGTCTACTCCATTGAGTCCTTCTTGCATACACTTTTGGAGTAGTTGCAAGGACAATTTCTACTAGAGGCATTGCTACAGTAGAATTTTCCTTTGGCTTATGCCTTTTAGTTGCAGGAGAAACCTACGTTGCTTGTGGTTGCTCCATGGTTTCTCCTTCTGCATCTATTGTCTCTACTTCTTTCCCTTTTCTTTTAAAAGATGACGCTCCTCTTTGAAAATGAGTGGAGGACTGCTCAATATTTGTTTCAATCACCATTTCTTCTACAACAATCAAAGCTTTATTCGCAACAGGAGGTTCATTTCCTGCAAAAATCCTAGGATACGAGAGCTCTCCTATATCCTCCTCTTGGGCTGCTAATTCCTCTACATTAGGAGCATCTTCAAACCTAAATTGCAGTATGTCTTCAAATTCCCCCCATGCCATTTGAGAAACATCCTAAGGGAATGTTCTACTAACAATTTTATCAAGCCATGATGACTGACAGAACGATTTCCACCCTTTTGTGTTTCTTTTGCACTTATGGAAATAAGGTGATATAGAAAATTGGGAACATTTACCCTTCAGCCATGCCATAAATGAATAAGCAATTTAAAATGGACCGAATGCAAATTTGAATACCTTCCATCGCAGGTAATGTATTTCATTATATAGAATGCCACTTGGGGCCATTTCGCTGGAAGAGATACCCGTCTAGTTCCCTTCTTGTCCACTGTCAGAGGTCCATTTGTGGGGTGAGTAATTTCTGCTCTAGAGCTTCTTGCATCCTTAGACTTAGGAAAAAAATCTCCCTCCTACGGCAACCTAATAACTTCAGCTATGTGTTGCTCTATGGAAATAACTCTCAACCCCTTGACAGAGGCCTCTCCTTCATTGAATGTATGCATGAATTCAAAGGCAATTCCCTCATTGAAATCTGTTATTTTCAAAAAAAAATCAATCCACCCATGCATACAGAAGTAATGTTCACACTGGACATCCTGCAGCAACGTGTCATGGATTATAGGTTCGTGGCAGATAGGATCTCCACCCATGACTACTTTGGCACAAAATAATTTCCACAACAGAGAATGAGGGACTGAAATAACCTGTAGAACTGAAAATATTTGTTCAAAAATACCTTACTTACTTCTAGTCTTTTTCATTGGTTTTGATGGCAAGATGCATTGCTCACTCGTACAAAAGAATGTCTCATTCAAAAATGATTCTGGGTAAATCAAAGCAAGTTACTGACAAGGACAGACTTGGAAACCAGACCATAAACATTGCCCCAACTTATGATGACACGTGTCCACACATGCAGAAAGGACAGAGGAAAGGGTACGCGGATTTAAAATAGGCAATAATCATAGCAAAATAATAAATACATAATTAATAAAAAATAAACTATGTACATACCTACAGTCATGCTAATAAATGTTGCATGAAACTATTAGCTAAAAAAAAGGGTGAAATGAGATGATGTGGCATGAATGAAGTGATAGACGGAGAAATGAAGTGGGATGACGTGGATGGAAAATTATTAATGGAGAATAATATTTCCATAAGACATGGAAATATCTTTAAGAAATCGTGCTTGAATAATTTATTGAGTGCTAGGAACGCTCCCTGCAGAAGCTGCAGGAACCGCGCATTGAATGTTTCCTCTAGTTGTTGCAAGAACTTCTTCAGTTGCTAAAGGAACTTCTCCAATTGCTGCAAGAATTGATATTTGATCTTGACTAGTGAATTGTTGGAGGAACTGTTCTTTGGTTGTAGGCTTATGATATAGGCATAGTCGATGACAATTGACTAAAAGCTTGAATCAGACTGGATCAATAATGGTCAAGCAAACTACTCCATTCATGAAAACTTCTTCCATTTCTTATGGGCCTAACCATCTTGTCTGCAACTTTCCCATAGTATCTTTATATCTAGAATCATACAGCAACACGCAGTCACCTATTTTAAATTCCCTTTCCTTTATGTACTTATCATGCCATTTAGCTTGTTGATTTTGAATAAGTTTTGTTTGTTGGACATCCATCTTCCTTACCTTAACCAAAGTATTTAATTGGAGAATGCGGTCTCTTTGTGCTTTAGAGAGGGCCATATTCAATTGTGGAGCTGTTCTCAGAGTTTTGTGTTCAAACTCAATAGGCATCATTGTTATTTTTCCATACACCAATTCAAAAGGTGTAAAACCAATTGGTGCTTTCCATGTTGCTCTATATGCCCAAATTGCTTCAAGAATTCTTTGTGACCAATCTTTCTTATGAAGAGCTACTATCTTAGTAAGAATGGCTTCTAAATCCCTATTTGTGACTTCTACTTGACCATTTACTTGTGGATGATATGGGGTAGACTTCTTGTGCCTGGTATTATATTCATTAACCAATGCTGCAATCAATGTGGAAGTAAAATGTGGTCCTTGGTCTAAAACAATCTCTCTTGGAACTCCATACCTGGTAAATATTTCTTCATAGATAAATTCAACTTATTATCTCTTGCGTGTGTCATAGCTCGTGCTTCCACCCATTTGGTGATATAATCAGTGCATACCAGAATATAAGATTTTCCATTTGAAGGAGGATCAATTGGCCCAACAAAATCTAATCCCCATTTATCAAATGGTGCAACTAATATCTGGGGATATAATGGAATTTCATCAGATCTCGTAGGCCTATCCATGAGTTGGCATCTATCACATTTCATAGTATACTGTGTTGCATCTTTATATAATGTTGGCCAATAATATCATGTGCCCGGTATTTTAAGTGTTGTTCTTTTGGCAACAAAATGTCCTCCATGTGACTCATCATGACATGCATGAAGGATGCCATATGTTTCATCCTCTCTAACACATCTTCTCATGACTTGGTCAGGTCCAGTATAAAATGAACAATCAACAATCCCTGAGAAATTAAAGCTTTTCTCAACTAACAGTCTTCTTTCTTTAGGAGGTAAATGAATTGGCATCTTATTAGTAGCTAAATAATTGGCAATATCAACATACTAGGGAGTGTGTGCTTTTATAAGGAACAAATTTTCATCTGCAAAAGCATCATCTATGGCAGCAAGATCATCCTACAATTGAAGCCTAGAAAGATAATATGCAACCACATTGGATTTACCTAGTTTATCAACAATTGTAATGTCAATTTCCTACATCAATAGTAACCAGCGAGCCAATCTCCCTGAAATTGAAGGTTTATTCATGAGATATCTGATCGTTGTATGATTAGTGTGCATAAATATTGGATATCCTATTATATAATACCTGAATTTGTTGAGTGCATATATAACTGCTAACATTTCCTTTTCAGTGACAGTGTAATTAAGCTCAGGCCCTTGCATGTTTTTGCTGATATAATAAATTTTACTTTCCAAATTTTCAATCTTCTGTCCCAAAACTACTCCTATGGAATAATCTAATGCATCTATATTAATATGAAAAGGTAAGGACCAGTTCGGACCCTTAAGCACTGGTCCTTGAGTCAATGCTTGTTTGAGCTTCAAGAAAGCTTCATTGCATGAGGAAGTCCAATTAAATTACATATCCTTGGTCAAAAGAGAATATAAAGGGCCCGCAATTTTGCTGAAATCTTTGATAAACCTCCTATAATATATTGCGTGTCCCAGAAAACTACTGACATCTTTTTGTTTTATCGGTGCAGGGATATTTTGAATGACTTCTATTTTTGCTGGGTCAACTTGTATTCCATTTATAGAGATATGATGACCAAGAACTATACCTTCCTGCATCATCATGAAGCTCTTTTCACTATTCAATGATAAATTGTAGTCTTTACACCGCTGCAAAACTTTCTTTAGGTTCTTCAATGCCTCTTCAAATTCTGAACCATAGGTGGTAAAATCATCCATATAGATTTTCATGTTGTCTTCGAAAATATTTGAAAATATGCTTATCACTACTCTTTGAAAAGTAGCTGGTGCATTATATAGTCCAAAAGGAAGAACAAAATATGCATATGTTCCCCAAGGACAAATAAATGTAGTATTTTCTTGATCCTCTGGAGCAATTTGAATCTGGTTGTAGCCACCGAATCCATCAAGAAATGAGAAGTACCACTTCCCTACCAAGGAGTCTAATACCTGATCCACAAATGGTAATGGAAAATGATCCTTCCTGGTTGCCAAGTTCAAAGCTCTATAATCCACACATACCCACCATTTACCTCCTTTCTTGGGAACTATCACTAGAGGTGACACCCATTGACTATCAGAGATAGGATAGATAAATCTAGCATTTAATAATTTTTGCAATTCTTCTTTAACTATTTATCTTAATGCGGGATTAATTATTCTTTGTGGTTGTCTAAGCGGTCTACAATCCTCTTTTATGTAGATACGATGGGTACAAACTATAGGATCAATTCCATGCATGTCCTTGTAATCCCATGCAAAAGTGTGTTTATGACATTTGAGGAAGTCAACAAGTGTTATTCTTTGAGTTTTTGTGAGTTGATTGTTGATATTCAAATATTTATTTGAATCAACTTTCACTTTGATAGTAAGATCAATCTGAGATGCTTCAGAAAGATGAGAAGTGCAGACTTCCTACGGCAACAGGGTATGCAGTATATTAGTGGCTGCAAGAAAGTCTGATTCTAGAATATTTGATACTAACTTCTACGACTATTGCTCTTGTCTTAACTAATTTGTCATAATTTTATAGAGAATTGAATCATCATCATGAAGTTGTATGAATGGTCCTCTATTAATCATCATAAAGTGATTGATAGAGTCTACTCCTTTAAATTCTTCCCCCAAGTTAGGCCAAACGGCTTGCTGTTGATCAAATTGGGGCTGAGCAGGAGAATACAGAGCCAAAGTTTTGGTAGTATTTCCATCTGAAATAGTCATATCCCCTGACCGACATCCAATATATACATCAGTTGTAGCAAGCCAAGGTCTTCCCAAAATCACTGGATATCCTCCCAATGTGGCTTTAGGAGACAAGATCATAAAGTCTACAGGGTATTCCCAAGAATCCAAAGCAACAACTACATCTTCAATCATACCATCAGGCCGAACTGTGGAACTGTCAACAAGCTGTAGGATTGTAGGTGTAGGTTTGAGACTAGTTATTTCAAGTTGCTGCATAATATCCCTTGTCATGACATTAATGAATGCTCCCAAATCTATTAAACCATTCTTTATCTGAGTGCCATTAATGACTATGTTCACAACAGGGCTACCATGATCAACATACTTAGGAATTGAAACTTTTCCTAACATAATATTAGCCAACTAACCCATTACATGCACTGTTTGTGGATCTTTTTTCTTTCTACCAGGTTTCTTTAGACATGCCTCCTTAAGTGCCTTATCATACATAGGAGCATCCTTAATAGCTTGTAATGATGGAATTTTAACACATACGTGTTTCAGCTGATCTATGATATCAAAACTTTGTTCCTCTTCCTAAAGAATCTCTTTAGCCTGCAACCTCTGAGGAAATGGGGGTATTTGCTGATTTTGAGGCATTTGGGTTGTTGAACTAGTGATTTCTTGTTCTTTTGGTATCTCAGTTATAATTGGTGGAGACGAGTTGGGCAAAGTTGTCCTGGATCTGAGGTGAATATCATTTATAGAAAGAGAATAGGTTGGGTATTGATTAGGGTTAGTTGAATAAACTTGTTGTTGTTGCTGAGGTTTGCTATTAGGATTTGACATTGGTTGAGTGGGCAATTGTGTAGGTTTAGGTGGAACAGTAGTGGCTGTAGGAGGAGGCATTATTGCAAGTGGTTGTGGCTCCTGCATAGGTTGTTGATATCCAAGTGACTGATTTCCATGGTTGACCTCCCCTCCATTGAGGAGTAGGTTGCCAATTTCCTTGGAATTATTGCCATGGTCCTTGAGATTGAGACTAATTTCCTTGTGGCCGATGCCACTGTGGAATTTGATTGGCAAAATGCTACCCTTGGCCTTGAGGATTATACCAATTTGGATAACTTCTAAAATTTTGAGCATATGGAGATTGTCATTGATTATTTTGTGATAGGAATTTCCACTATAACCAGAAAAAGAGAGTAGGTCAGGAGGCATACCTTGTCTTGGAAAATTTGGCCTCCTTTGAGCAACATAGAAAACTTGTTCATCATCACCTTGTATTGTCTTGAAATTAGGAACATCAAGATTTGTAACCATTTTACATTTGCAGTATCTTTTCCTCTATCTACAATGCGGGCAGAATTCTACAAGAACTGCATCAACTTCCTCGTGCTTCCTGTTAGCTGAAAGTGTGTCCAGTTGAGTAGCCATATTTTTTATGATATCCTCCTTAAAATCCTTCAACAAATGGCTAAGCTCCATTCTAGAAACTCCATTACCAGATGTTGATGAAGAAACTCCTGGCTTGAAATGCCTACTCTTCTTAGAAGCAGATCTAGAATACTTCTGAAAAATTTGTCCAATGTCATTCCATGTTGATTGTGTTATATCACCTCCTCCCATAAGATCCAAAGCATATGTGCATTCATCATTGATTCCTCTTAAGAATATTAGCTTAAGAAACTCTTCATTTAGAGTGCTATGCTTGGACTTTTTGACACTGAATATAAATCTCTCCAGATAATCTTCTAGACTCTCATATTCTTTATGTGTCATTCTAAAAATATCATCCCCATGGCAGTCAGCCCCTCTACAATAATCCTTGAATTTCGTAAGAAACAATCATTTCATCTCATCCCATGTAGTGATTGTGCTACTCCCTAGACTCATAAACCATCTCAAAGCTGACTCTTTCAAAGTGACGAGGAATATTTTGAGTCTATGGGCATCTTTAGTATAATCAAAACTCCTATAGAGGACATCAAACTCAAACAGGAATGTGTCTGGGTCTTCTGTCACTAATCCATAGAATTTAGGAAAGGAAGAAGTTGGAATGTTCTTGAGATTAGCATTATCATATTGATTAGAAATAGGGAACTCAAACGTTGGTGTCACAGGTGGAGGCGGGTTATTCCCACCAGGGGGTGGATTTCCTTGCATTGGGCTTTGGGGAGGAGTCACTAAATGAAGTTCGTCTTCAAGGGGTCCAAAGAGAAAATGGAGGTTGTTCTCAAGAAGTTCAAATTTAGGAGGATTCAAATTATCTGGGATTTGATATAGTGCAGAAAAAGCATTTACATCTGGGGGGTCATGTGCATTAAGTCTTGCATGATTAGGACAGTTG